>NC_091986.1:137825110-137930086 GCF_044704955.1 Pristiophorus japonicus | reverse complement strand
AGCGAGTGTCGGGTCTGGCCATGGGAGGAGTCTTATTCACGCAGCCCCAGTGAGGCCATTCAGCCAGGGCTAGGGGCTGCGTGCTTCGGGCCCCTCCCACACAGTTCGGCGCCTGGAGCTACTGCACTTGCGTGCCCACTGTAGCGCGCATGTGCAGAGGTCCCGGCACTGTTTTCAGCGCAGGGACCTGGCTCCGCCCCCCCCCACAGCTCGTGCTGGCTGTGCCGAGGGCCAGAGGACCTGCAAGTAGGTGGAGAATACCGAGGATTTTTTTAGGCGCACTTTGTGGCGCGAAAAACGGGCGTCCAGGTCGGGACTGTGCCGTTCTAGGCGCGTGTGGAAACTTGGGCCCATAAATTTGTTCAGCTTTTTAAAAAGATTTGTTAATTGAAAAAGAAACCATCAAGGATGTACTTTGGATGTGATGTACTGCACACCTTAACCTGTACTATTTCCTTTGTGGACACTGTTACCTGTTCTGAAAATTGTATGCAAAGCTCATTCTCCTTCTTTGGATACTACACATTAAATACATTCAGTGAATTGTATTACAGTGTATTTAATTCCCAATAAGTTCTCTAAATTACTCCTGGTAAAGCAAATAATTTGCTCTAAATTTGAATATCTGTTTTATAAAGGACAGGGACTTGGATGCCAATGTCTGGGATAGAAAGTATTATGTTGTGTGCATTTTCTAATTGCCTCCATTCATCCCATCAGTCATAATGGCTAATTTGTTTTTTTAATGAGATGTGGGTTTTCTTCGGTTGTACCTGGATTTTAATCAGTGCAAGATGGCTAATATTTATTTTAATGGTTTGTTAAAAATTTGTTTCTCTTGTATCATCCGT
Organism: Pristiophorus japonicus; assembly: GCF_044704955.1. Classification (NCBI taxonomy): domain Eukaryota; kingdom Metazoa; phylum Chordata; class Chondrichthyes; family Pristiophoridae; genus Pristiophorus; species Pristiophorus japonicus. The sequence continues at coordinate 137,929,235 of NC_091986.1, read as the reverse complement.
GTAGTATGTCCAACTCTGACTAGCTTTTACTTGTTGGAATTTGTAGTATTGCATTGGAAGATTAAAGTTTTCCTATGGCAGTTGAAAAGATGTTGGATTACCATCCATTCCTATATTTTCTTATACCTTGCCTTCCTGGCCGCTCCTTGCGCAGGAGCCTTTCTGTGCAAGGATGATATCAGGGCAGTTGAGAGATGATATTGGCTCTAATGAACAAAATGTTGAATCATTGTGGGTGGAGATTAGAGATAGTAAGGGGAAAAAGTCACTGGTGGGCGTAGTTTATAGGCCCCCAAATAATAACTTCACGGTGGTGCGGACAATAATCAAGGGAATAATGGAGGCATGTGAAAAAGGAACGGCAGTAATCATGGGGGATTTTAACCTACATACCGATTGGTCAAATCAAATCGCACGGGGTAGCCTTGAGGAGGAATTCATAGAATGCATACGGGATTGTTTCTTAGAACAGTATGTTACAGAACCTACAAGGGAGCAAGCTATCTTAGATCTGGTCCTGTGTAATGAGACAGGAATAATAAATGATCTCCTAGATCCTCTCGGAATGAGTGATCACAGTATGGTTGAATTTGTAATACAGATTGAGGGTGAGGAAGTAGTGTCTCAAACGAGCGTACTATGCTTAAATAAAGGGGACTACAGTGGGATGAGGGCAGAGTGGCTAAAGTAGACTGGGAACACAGACTAAACGGTGGCACAATTGAGGAACAGTGGAGGACTTTTAAGGAGCTCTTTCATAGTGCTCAACAAAAATATATTCTAGTGAAAAAGAAGGGTAGTAAGAGAAGGGATAATGCGCCGTGGATAACCAAGGAAATAAAGGAGAGTATCAAATTAAAAACCAATGCGTATAAGGTGGCCGAGGTTAGTGGGAAACTAGAAGATTGGGAAAATTTTAAACGACAGCAAAGAATGACTAAAAAAGCAATAAAGAAAGAAAAGATAGATTATGAAAGTAAACTTGTGCAAAACATAAAAACAGATAGTAAAAGCTTTTACCGATATATAAAACAGAAAAGAGTGACTAAAGTAAATGTTGGTCCCTTAGAAGATGAGAAGGGGGATTTAATAATGGGAAATGTGGAAATGGCTGAGACCTTAAACAATTATTTTGCTTCGGTCTTCACAGTGGAAGACACAAAAACCATGCCAAAAATTGCTGGTCACGGGAATGTGGGAAGGGAGGACCTTGAGACAATCACTATCACTAGTGGGGTAGTGCTGGACAGGCTAATGGGACTCAAGGTAGACAAGTCCCCTGGTCCTGATGAAATACATCCCAGGGTATTAAAAGAGATGGTGGAAGTTATAGCAGATGCATTCGTTATAATCTATCAAAATTCTCTGGACTCTGGGGAGGTACCAGCGGATTGGAAAGCAGCTAATGTAACGCCTCTGTTTTTTAAAAAAAAAAGTGGGCAGACAAAAGGCAGGTAACTATAGGGTGGTTAGTTTAACATCTGTATTGGGGAAAATGCTTGAAGCTATCATTAAGGAAGAAATAGCAAGACATCTAGATAAGAATAGTGCAATCAAGCAGACGCAACATGGATTCATGAAGGGGAAATCATGTTTAACTAATTTACTGGAATTCTTTGAGGATATAACGAGCATGGTGGATAGAGGTGTACCGATGGATGTGGTGTATTTAGACGAGAGGTGGGCGCCGGAGGGACTGGAGTGCATTATAACCCCCGGCAACCAAATTTTAATTTGATTTTATATGTTTTAAAGTCTTCATTTATTTTAAATGCCGGTTTTAGTGTCCCCCTCCCCTTTTATAGGGGGCACTTGAAAAATTATGATTTTAATGCCCCAAAAAACCCCACAAAAAACCCACAAAAAACCCACAAAAATCACCATAAAAACCAAAAAAAAGGGGCACGTGAAAAATGTTTGGAGTGTCCCCCAGATCGGGGGGCACTTGATTTAATTTATTATGTTTTCCTCAAAAGAGTTGTGGTGTAATTAGATTTCCAAAAGGCATTCGATAAGGTGCCACACAAAAGGTTACTGCAGAAGATAAAGGTACGCGGAGTCAGAGGAAATGTATTGGCATGGATCGAGAATTGGCTGGCTAACAGGAAGCAGAGAGTTGGGATAAATGGGTCCTTTTCGGGTTGGAAATCGGTGGTTAGTGGTGTGCCACAGGGATTGGTGCTGGGACCACAACTGTTTACAATATACATAGATGACCTGGAAGAGGGGACAGAGTGTAGTGTAACAAAATTTGCAGATGACACAAAGATTAGTGGGAAAGTGGGTTGTGTAGAGGACACACTGAGGTTGCAAAGAGATTCAGATAGGTTAAGCGAATGGGCTAAGGTTTGGCAGATGGAATACGATGTCGGAAAATGTGAGGTCATCCACCTTGGGGGGAAAAAAAACAGTAAAAGGGAATATTATTTGAATGGGGAGAAATTACAACATGCTGCGGTGCAGAGGGACCTGGGGGTCCTTGTGCATGAAACTCTTTTTGGAAAAAGTACACTAGCTCCTTCGAGCCAGAATTGAACCAGCGACCTAAGGATGACTTTGCTGAGTATTCCACTACAGTCCTCCGCTCTACCAACTGAGCTATCGAAGGGAAGCGGCTCCTTGTGCATGAATCCCAAAAAGTTAGTTTGCAGGTACAGCAGGTAATCAGAAAGGCGAATGGAATGTTGGCCTTCATTGCGAGAGGGATGGAGTACAAAAGCAGGGAGGTCCTTTTGCAACTGTATAGGGTATTGGTGAGGCCGCACCTGGAGTACTGCGTGCAGTTTTGGTCACCTTAATAAGGAAGGATATACTAGCTTTGGAGGGGGTACAGAGACGATTCAGTCGGCTGATTCCGGAGATGAGGGGGTTACCTTATGATGATAGATTGAGTAGACTGGTTGGAGTTCTGAAGGATGAGGGGTGATCTTATAGAAACATTTAAAATAATGAAAGGGATAGACAAGATAGAGGCAGAGAGGTTGTTTCCACTGGTCGGGGAGACTAGAACTCGGGGGCACAGTCTCAAAATACGTGGGGGCCAATTTAAAACCGAGTTGAGAAGGAATTTCTTCTCCCAGAGGGTTGTGAATCTGTGGAATTCTCTGCCCAAGGAAGCAGTTGAGGCTAGCTCATTGAATGTATTCAAATCACAGATAGATAGATTTTTAACCAATAAGGGAATTAAGGGTTATGGGGAGCGGGCGGGTAAGTGGAGCTGAGTCCACGGCCAGATCAGCCATGATCTTGTTGAAAGGCGGAGCAGGCTTGAATGCCTAGATGGTCTACTCCTGTTCCTAATTCTTATGTTCTTATATTTTTCCAGATTGAAGCAATTCATTTTTTTCTAAGAGCAGAAAAATATTGGGCCGTAATTTGCGGCCCCTATGGGCACGTAGGAGGTCCGCACTCACCCGTAGGGGCCGTGCAAGTTCCGGAGTTAGGTATGCGCTGCGCATGCGCTAAAACCTGGAACTTGTGATCTGTCAAGAATTCTCTTGACAGATCTTCCACATCCCCGGGGAAGGGGTTTCCGCGGGCGGAGAGTTGGGATATTTAACCAACTTCTGCCTGGCGAATGCATGTGAAATTCTTACACCTGATCGATCAAATTTTATTTTTATGTTTTTTTTAAAATAATTTATACATTAAAAACCCTGTGCAATAAGGTAAGTTTGTTTTTGTTTCAAAAGATGTAAATTTATTTTTCAAAAAATAAAAATGTTTTAAATGTTTAATTATATTTTAATTAAAAATACGTAATTTAAAAAATTTATTAGTTATATTAAATGTATTTTTTAATGTGATCCCCATTCATGGTTATGAGGATTCCGTACATTCGGCATCCCTATAAGCATGAATGGGGATTCCCTTATTTGGGCTCAAAATTGGCCCACCCGTTTTTACGGCACACTCACCAGAGATATGGCGACTTTGTGGGCTGAAAACGGCGCCAAAAAGATGTCTCCGGATTCTGACCGCTCTGGCCTCTCCCATGGCTTGGCGAGGTGTGATCTATCGATTCGGAGGTGGAGCTTAGGGCCCTGCGTGAAAAACAGTGCCGGCAGCTCTCCGCATGCGCACTGGAGCATTCGCGCATGCGCAGTTGCTCCTGCCGATGATGATGATGTGTGCTGCAGCGTAGGATCCGATGCACCCCACCCCTATCCCGGGCCTAGTAGTCATGCTGCACAGTCCGGCCTGCTGCCTTCCCGGGCTAAGGCTACAACAAACGGGTTGGTGCGGGGAGAGTTTTGATTGGGGGGGGGGGGAGGAGGAGGAGGATTGTGACCTGGGGGGGCGGTGGGAGAGGAGGAGGCGGAGGGGGGGGGGGGGCGGTGGGAGAGGAGGGGGGCGGTGGGAGAAGAGGAGGAGGAGGACGGGGGGGGCAGTGGGAGAGGAGGAGGAGGAGGAGGAGGAGGAGGAGGAGGGTTTTGATCCTGGGGTTGGTGGTGGGGGGCGGAGAGAGAGAGAGAGAGAGAGAGAGAGAAGAAATCCAGGGGTAGAGAAGGAGAGTTTTGATTGGGCGGGTGGGGGGTGATAACTGTGTAGCCAGTAATTTTAATGAGCTTACTCGACTTTCCTTATCCTTGTTGATGAAAATACTTTCCTTCATAAGAACATAATAATTACGAGCTGCAGGTACTTCTATTTTTTATTTGGATATTTTGAAAAAATTATGTAAATATGTTTTGTCTCTTTACTATTATTTTTATAGTTTAAGTTTCCATGAATGCTTCTGTTGTATAGTAAATTAACTTTGCAAAGTTTGTGATATGATATCCTATTCACATACTTTAGTCAAGTCATTAGTACCTACCTGCTCTAATTTCTTAATTGGAGGGTTTTCTGTGCAGCCACAAGTGGCCACATACGCTGGCCTAAGTTAGTTTGGAGTAATTATTAGCTGTCCAAAGTGCCCTAAATGGCCAAAACAGGCATAGGTGGCTGGAAACATCCCCTTTTGGGAAAAAAAAACTAAACTAAACTAAAAAAAATCCGAACTAACTCACTTACACTGGCGCAAAATGAATGTGCAAAATGGGGATTTTTAAGATACTCCAGAAAAATCAAGTTGTTCCAGAAAAAAACATAGCAACTCCTGGGCAATTTTGAGCCCTTTGATTGGGCTGCCCCACGTGATCCCAGGGTTGATTGCAAACAGCATGTGCCCCTGGGATACATGGGCCTCTATGCATGCCTACGCATAGAGACCCAGGAGGTAAGTGCATAGATTTTTTTGCTAGTCGGAAGCCTCCAACCTCAAATTCATTGTTACTTTTTTTTGCAGTAATTGCCAGAATGTGGGGCAGTTGATCTTATGTGTATTAAATGTTCCAATTATTTGTTTTTCTTTTATTAGCCCAAATGCAGTTATGCTGACTTTTTGGGGTTGTGTTATCACTTTCATGTCACTCACTCAGTTGTCAACTGCTTTTCAATAATTAAAAATTGGCAGTACAATTGCATTTCAACAAAGTTCTCTTTCCCTCCACCGAACCAAAGCCAGAATTCCATAGAACTGTGATGCCAATTGTCCCCATGTTCTGTAAATCTAATCCACTTCAAAATCTGCTTTTGAATAATTTAACTTTACTGATTTCTATTCTATTTCCTGTTGAAAGAAATTAATCTATCAATTGATTGAATTTGTTAAACTGTGGTGGAGGAGACAGTTGGATCATGTAAGACTCATAACTTGAAACGCTAGTTATTTTAATCATGTCTATTCTGTCCCAAGAAAAAGTGAAAAGTATTTGCACCTTTTTGAAGTTATCTTGTACTTGGAGAAAATTTTGTATAAACAGTATAATAGAAGGAAAGTATATTCAGTACTGCGGTTTCTGTGCAGGGTAGCTGATTTTAGCAGGCTAGCACATATGTTTTCAAACTGGGGTCCCTGGATCCTAGAAAGTCTGCAAGAGGATCTCCTGGGGTCTGCAAGGTAACTGATCTCTGTAATTTTTTTACTTGTTGGTATGCTCGTATAGTTGCTCTATAGAAATAAAAACATTTCCTGCAATTTTGGAAGTATTTTCCTTTGGTAGTTGACAGTCTTGTGAAAGTTAGGATGGAGCAATGCCCGAGAGAATGTGAGCATTTATATAAGGTCTCCCACACTGAAAAGTTTGAAAACCTCTGAGCAAGAATAACTATACTCGAATCATAATCTATTTAAATTAATATATTACAATTCTATTATGCACTGACATATTTTTCATGTTATAAAATGAGACTCTAGGACTGGATGGATAAATCTAAAAGGCACACTAAAGGTCCCGGTTTGAATTGGACTGTTCTTGGGGTTTTTTTGTATGACATTTTTGCTATGCTGTATACATATGTCTGCCAAAATGTCTGGAAAACGTATTGTTCTTTAAATCTGATATTCAAGAAGCTGAGAAGAAGCTGTATACTTTTACATAATGCTGCTTGACTGAAAATATGGTATTTTTAGAAGGTCTGATGGAGAGAGAAGAAAGGGTTCAGGTAGTGAGTTCCAGAGAATAGGTCTAAAACAGTTGAAGCCTCTGAAGCCAATGGTAAAGCAAGAAGAGTTTAGTTAGTTTTTAGTTTAGAGTCTCCTGTGGCGAGTGACGTGCGGCATCCAATTTCTTCCAGTGCTACCTGTCCAGAGCAAAGTGTTTGACTCCATCATATGTTGTTTCCATGATGGCAAAATCCTTTTTGATCATACAATAAAAAATCCTTTGTCTTCCATTTCTTCTCTTCCCTCCATGTGGATTCTAATGTAAGACATGCCTTGTGGTTCTGCCGTGTGGTCGCCTGATGACATGACTGAATTGTCCTTGTCTGATTATTGTTTGCATCATCAGCGTAGCAGTGCAGTGCAACACTTCCTCATTGGTTATACAATCTCTGCAATTAACTTCCAAATTCATCTTAAACAAAGCTCTGGAATGCACTCGATTTCCTGTTGTGCACTTCGACCATTTGTCACATTTCCGAGGCATACAGGGCCAGATTAAAGACAATCTACTGGTTCTCCTGTTGGGAGTTATAATTCAGGTGAACAACCTGTTCAAGTAAAATGCCTTTTGTTTCAAAAACAATCTAGAGACAAGACAAGTCTGTTCCAGATTTCCAAATATAAACATCAAGTCTGTAAAGCCACAATCCACTGAATGTAAGACAAGATAGTACTTGTCAACCAGTAAATCCAGCCGAAATTGTGATGGTAGTGCATCAAAGCTGCAGGAAGTTTTACATTGGAAACAGGGTAACTTTACAGTTAAGGTTAAGTCAAGAATTGGATGTTCGAGCAAGGAAAGGGAACGTGCAAAAAGCCAGCGTTAAAGGACTGAAGGATTAAAAGCTAAGCTGCAAAGCTAAAGAAGGCTGCAGAAGTAGGGTGGAGAGATACAGTGGAGGGATTTGGAGACCAGGATGAAGGTTTTAAATTTAATCCTTGGGATCTAGGAATTAATATCGGTCAGCAAGGACACGGATGAAAGGTGACGAGATAGGAAGCGAGCAACAATGTTTTGCAGTTGGTTTATGGGAGTTGAGGATGGGTGGCCAGCAGTGACAAAATTAGAAAAATAAAGTCTAGGGGTGATGAAAGCATAGCTAAGGTTTCAGCAACAGCTGTGCTGAGGTAGGAGTTGTAGGTGGGAGATGTTCCGGAGATGAAAATAAACAGTCTGGTAATGGAATCAGTGTGGTTTTTGAGGCTCCTCTCTATTGAACAGGCACAAAAGTTTTGCATGTTCTAGTTCAAATTGAGCAAATGGATAGGGAGGGGTGGTGGGGGGGGGAATGTGGTCATTGGTGAAAGGAGTTTGTGACAGGGGTGAAAATATGTCAAGTTAGAGGAAACTGACTTATCCATGACTTGATGTTGGACAGACAGAGTCTTCAGCTCAAATGGGTCTTCCCACTCGCTTGCCTCAGTAAATGTGGCACATTTATTTTGCTGCTGCCAGCTGCACAGGACTTGTGATTTAGGAACCTGTGGCCCGAGCACCTCACTAAGCCAATATAAATGGAGCTTTACATTTCATAGCTATATTTTTACCCTAAACCTCAGACAATAACCCACTATTACACCAGTGTGAGTTGCACTTTCCACACCAGCCATTTTGTAGCTAGCTCTTTGAGTGCAATTGCCAGTTTTGTGCTATTACTGGTGCAGTTATACTGTAGCTATCTGTCTGTGACCAGTAGCTGCAGTAACAGATGTAGCCAGGCAGTTGTTGTTTCGTATGATGGGAAAAACTTATACGCTGTAATGGGATGTCTCGTTTAGCTATCCATTCTTGAGATGCCGAGTGGATAAATGAGGTGCAGATTCGGTTGAGCACTGTCCACTTCTCCAATGGAGGTCGAAGCCAGGGACCTCTGCTGTTGGGTCAGTATTGAGGTGTTGGTTCTTTATGTTCCATACGTCCCATGATTCCGTCCATCTGGATAGTTGACGACGAGGTTCAACACCGCCTCCAGTGTGCCAGCACAGCCTTCGGCAGCCTGAGGGAAAGAGTGTTCGAAGATTAGGCCCTCAAATCAGTCACCAAGCTCATGGTCTACAGGGCTGTAGTGATACCCGCCCTCCTGTGTGGCTCAGAGATGTGGACCATATACAGCAGACACCTCAAATCGCTGGAGAAATACCACCAATGATGTCGCCGCAAGATCCTGCAAATCCCTTGAAGACAGACGCACCAAGGTTAGCGTCCTCAATCAGGCCAGCATCGAAGCACTGACCACACTCGACCAGCTCCATTGGGCGAGCCACATTGTTCGCATGTCTGACACAAGACTCCCAAAGCAAGCGCTCTACTCGGAACTCCTACATGGCAAACGAGCCCAAGGTGGGCAGAGGTAATGTTTCAAGGACACCCTCAAAACCTCCTTGATAAAATGCAACATTCCCACTGACACCTGGGAGTCCCTGGCCAAAGACCGCCCTAAGTGGAGGAAGTGCATCCAGGAGGGCGCTGAGCACTTTGAGTCTCGTGGCCGAGAGCACACCGAAAACAAGTGCAGGCAGCGGAAGGAACGTGCTACAAATCAGTCCCACCCACCCTTTCCTTCAACGACTGTCCCACCTGTGACAGAGACTGTAATTCCTGTATTGGACTGTTCAGCCACCTAAGAACTCACGTTTACAGAGGAAGCAAGTCTTCCTCAATTTCGAGGGACTGTCTGATGGGGGGAGACATGTACTTGGACTGGGATAAGGCACTTTGGCTGGGGGAGGCATGTACTTGGACTAGGGTAAAGCACTTTGGCTGGCCCTTGCTGTCGTCTGGGGAGCTCTGTCCTCTAACGCTTCAGGAAGTCAAAGTGGAATGAGTTACAATTTGCAAAGTCAGTGAGACTTTAGGATTGGCTTTTCCAGTTACAATGAAACTTCAGGTTATGGTTTATCCTCCAAGAGGAACAATCATAGACAAAGGGTGGAGCATGGTGACCATTTTCACTGTACAAATACACTTGTCCTTGTTTTATACAGGTGGTTCATAATTTCCACGCTTTTGTACACTCTACCTCTGTTCATGAAGCCCGGCATTCCGCTTTTTAACTGCTTTCTTAGCCTGCCCTGCCACAGTGCTCCCAAGGGATGCTGGGATCCCTTGGGACTCCAACAGGCACGCCCTCTGGTGGCGGTATGATACTCGTTACGTAGGGTTGCATACATAACGGCCACCTTCAACGATTTGCACACATATGCTTCTAGGTTTCCCTGTTCATGCACCCTCTTTAGGATTGTATCCTTTACATAGAAACATAGAAAATAGGTGCAGGAGTAGGCCATTCGGCCCTTCGAGCCTGCGCCACTATTCAATATGATCATGGCTGATCATGTAACTTCAGTATCCCATTCCTGCTTTCTCTCCATACCGCTTGATCCCTTTTGAATATATCTAACGAACTGGCCTCAACAACTTTCTGTGGTAGAGAATTCCACAGGTTCACAATTCTCTGAATGAAGAAGTTTCTCCTCATCTCGGTCCTAAATGGCTTACCCCTTATCCTTAGACTGTGACCCCTGGTTCTGAACTTCCCCAACATCGGGAACATTCTTCCTGAATCTAACCTGTCCAGTCCTGTCAGAATTTTATGTTTCTATGAGATCCCCTCATTCTTCTTAATTCCAGTGAATATAAGCCTAGTCGATCCAGTCTTTCTTCATATGTCAGTCCTGCCATCCCGGGAATCAGTCTGATGAACCTTTGCTGCACTCCCTCAATAGCAAGAATGTCCTTCCTCTGATTAGGAGACCAAAACTGTTCACAATATTCAAGGTGTGGCCTCACCAAGGCCCTGTACAACTGCAGTAAGACCTTCCTGCTCCTATACTCAAATCCTCTCGCTATGAAGGCCAATATCCCATTTGGCACCTTCACTGTCTGCTGTACCTGCATGCCAACTTTCAATGACTGATGTACCATGACACCCAGGTCTCGTTACACCTTCCCTTTTCCTAATCTGTCACCATTCAGATAATATTCTGCCTTCCTGTTTTTGCCACCAAAGTGGATAACCTCACATTTATCTACATTATATTGCATCAGCCATGCATTTGCCTACTCACCTAACCTGACCAAGTCACCCTGCAGCCTCATTCTGAAAAGGACCCGTTTTGTCCTACTCTTTGCTTCCTATCTGCCAACCAGTTCTCTATCCACGTCAATACATTACCCCCAATACCATGTGATTTAATTTTGCACACTAATCTCTTGTGTGGGACTTTGTCAAAAGCCTTTTGAAGGTCCAAATGCACCACATGCACTGTTTCTCCCTTGTCCACTCTACTAGTTACATCCTCAAAAAAATTCCAGAAGATTTGTCAAGCATGATTTCCCTTTCATAAATCCATGCTGACTTGAACCTGTCCTGTCACTGCTTTCCAAATGCGCTGCTATTACGTCTTTAATGATTGATTCCAACATTTTCCCCACTTTCTACCTTCTGCCACTCTGAATATCTACCCTTTAACCCCGCTCTCTGCTTTCTGTCTTGAAGCCAGCTAGCTATCCATTCTGCTACGTTCCCTGACTCCATATTTTCTGACCTTATTCAGCAGTCTATTATGTGGTACCTTACCAACAAGAGCAGGCATTGACGACGAGATTCAACACTGCCTCCAGTATGGTAGTGCAGCCTTCGGCCGCCTGAGGAAAAGTGTTTGAAGACCAGACCCTCAAAACTGCCACCAAGCTCATGGTCTACAGGGTTGTAGTAATACCTGTATGGCTCAGAGACATAGACCATGTACAGCAGACACCTCCAGTCGCTGGAGAAATACCGCCAACGATGTCTCCGCAAGATCCTACAAATCCCCTGGGAGGACTGACGCACCAACATCAGTGTCCTCGGCCAGGCCAACATCCCCAGCATTGAAGCACTGACCTCATCATCCCTCATAGGCAGTCCCTCGGAATCGAGGAGGACTTGCTTCTACTCCTAAAGTGAGTCTTTTAATGGCTGAACAGTTCAATGCGAGAGCCACAGACCCTGTCACAGATGGGACAGACATTCATCGGGGGAAGGGGGGTTGGTACTAATTTGCCGCACGCTCCTTCCGCTGCCTGCGCCTGACCTCTTCGCTCCCGGCATTGAGATTCGAAGAGCTCAGCGCCCTCCTGGATGCACGTTCTCCACCAAGGGTGGTCTTTGGCCAGGGACTCCAGGTGTCAGTGGTAATGTCGCACTTTACCAGGGAGGCTTTGAGGTTGTCCTTGTAACGTTTCCGCTGCCCACCTTTGGCTCGTTTGGCATGAAGGAGCTCTACATAGAGCAATTGCTTAGGAAGCCTCATGTATGGCATGCGAACTATGTTGCCTGCCCAGCGGAGCTGATTGAGTGTGGTTAGTGCTTCAATGCTGGGGATGTTAGCCTGGACGAGGACACTGATGATGGAGCGCCTGTCCTCCCAAGGGATTTGCAGGATCTTGCGGAGACATCGTTGGTGATATATCTCCAGCAATTTGAGGTGTCTTCTGTACGTCGTCCACGCCTCTGATCCTTGCAGGAGGGCGGGTATTACTACAGCCCTGTAGACCATGAGCTTGGTGGTAGATTTGAGGGCCTGGTCTTTGAACACTCTTTTCCATGGGCGGCCAAAAGCTGCACTGGAGGCAATGTTGAATCTCCGCATCAATGTCTGCCTTTGTTGATAAAAGGCTCCCGAAGTATGGGAAGTTATCCACATTGTTGAGAGCCGCACTGTGAATCTTGATGACTGGGGGGGCAGTGCTGTGCAGCGAGGACAGGCTGGTGGAGGACCTTTTGTCTTACGGATGTTAAGTGTAAGGCCCATACTTTCATATGCCTCGGTGAATACATCGACTGGAGTTCAGCCTCAGAATGTGCGCAGACGTATGCGTTGTCCGCGTACTGCAGCTCAACAACAGAGGTTGGGGTGATCTTGGACCTGGCCTGGAGGCGGCGTAGGTTAAACAGCTTCCCACTGGTTCTGTAGTTTACTTCCACTCCAGCGGGGAGCTTGTTGATTGTGAGGTGGAGCATGGCAGCAAGGAAGATTGAGAAGAGGGTTGGAGCGATGACTCAGCCCTATTTAACCCCGGTCTGGACGTGGATTGGGTCTGTAATGGAACAGCTGGTAAGGATCACGGCCTGCATGTTGTCATGGAGCAGGCGAAGGATGTTGACACACTTTTGGGGATATCCAAAACTGAGGAGGACGCTCCATAAGATCGAAAAAGGCCATGTATAAGCGCTGGCGCTGTTCCCTGCATTTTTCCTGTAGCTGTCGCGCTGCAAAGATCATGTCCGTTGTGCCCTGTAGGGGACGAAATCCGCACTGTGATTCCGGAAGAAGCTCCTCGGCCACAGGGAGAAGACAGATGAGGAGAACTCTAGCGACAACCTTCTCAGTGGCTGATGGGGAGATTCCTCTGCAGTTGTCGCAGTCGGACTTGTCCCCCTTTTTAAAGAGGGTCATGATCACGGAGGTCTCCCGGCATGCTCTCCTCCCTCCGAATGAGCGAGATGAGGTCATGTATCCGCACCAACAGCGCCTCTCCGCCATACTTTAGCGCCTCAGCAGGAATTTCATCCGCACCTGCAGCTTTGTTCTTGAGCTGTTTTATGGCTTTGCCTACCTAGAGAGCTGGCCATCCTAGAGTGGGTGATGTATAATGAAAAGGGACTAATTAGCAATCTTGTTGTGCGAGGCCCCTTGGGGAAGAGTGACCATAATATGGTAGAATTCTTTATTAAGATGGAGAGTGACACAGTTAATTCAGAAACTCGGGTCCTGAACTTAAGGAAAGGTAACTTTGATGGTATGTGGCGTGAATTGGCTAGAATAGACTGGCAAATGATACTTAAAGGGTTGACAGTGGATAGGCAATGGTAAACATTTAAAGATCATATGGATGAACTTCAACAATTGTACATCCCTGTTTGGAGTAAAAGTAAAACTGGGAAGGTGGCACAACCATGGCTAACAAGGGAAATTAAGGATAGTGTTAAATCCAAGGAAGAGGCATATCAATTGACCAGAAAAAGCAACAAACCTGAGGACTGGGAGAAATTTAGAATTCAGCAGAGGAGGACCAAGGTTTTAATTAAGAGGGGGAAAATAGAGCACAAGAGGAAGCTTGCCGGGAACATAAAAACTGACTTCACATATCTATAGAAGCTTTTGCAGAGAAAAAGATTAGTGAAGACAAATGTAGGTCCTTTGCAGTCAGATTCAGGTGAATTTATAATGGGGAACAAAGAAATGGCAGGCCAATTAAACAAATACTTTGGTTCTGTCTTCATGAAGGAAGACACAAATAACCTTCCGGAAATACTAGGGCACCGAGGGTCTAGCGAGAAGGAGGAATTGAAGGAAATCCTTATTGGGCGGGAAATTGTGTTCGGGAAATTGATGGGATTGAAGGCCGATAAATCCCCGGGGCCTGATAGTCTGCATCCCAGAGTACTTAAGGAAGTGGCCCTAGAAATAATGGATGCATTGGTGATCATTTTCCAACAGTCTATCGACTCTGGATCAGTTCCTATGGACTGGAGGGTAGCGAATGTAACCCCACTTTTTAAAAAAGGAGGGAGAGAGAAAACGGGTAATTATAGACCGGTTAGCTTGACATCAGTAGTGGGGAAAATGTTGGAATCAATCATTAAGGATGAAATAGCAGTGCATTTGGAAAGCAGTGACAGGATCGGTCCAAGTCAGCATGGATTTATGAAAGGGAAATCATGCTTGACAAATCTGCTGGAATTTTTTGAGGATGTAACTAGCAGAGTGGACAAGGGAGAACCAGTGGATGTGGTGTGTTTGGGCTTTCAAAAGGCTTTTGACAAGGTCCCACACAAGAGATTGGTGTGCAAAATCAAAGCACATGGTTTTGGTGGTAATGTACTGACGTGGATAGAGAACTGATTGGCAGACAGGAAGCAGAGAGTCGGGATAAACTGGTCCTTTTCAGAATGGCAGGCAGTGACTAGTGGGATGCCTCAGGGCTCAGTGCTGGGACCCCAGCTCTTTACAATATACATTAATAATTTAGATGAAGGAATTGAGTTTATTTTTCCAAGTTTGCAGATGACACTAAACTGGGTGGCGGTGTGAGCTAAGAGGCTGCAGGGTGACTTGGACAGGTTAGGTGAGTGGGAAAATGCATGGCAGATGCAGTATAATGTGGATAAATATGAGGTTATCCACTTTGGGGGCAAAAACACACAGGCAAAATATTATCTCAATGGCGGCACATTAGGAAAAGGGGAGGTGCAACGAGACCTGGGTGTCATGGTTCATCAGTCATTAAAAGTTGGCATGCAGGTACAGCAGGCGGTGAAGGTCATCCACCTTGGGGGGGGAAAAAAAACAGTAATAGGGAATATTATTTGAATGGGGAGAAATTAAAACATGCTGCGGTGCAGAAGGACCTGGGGGTCCTTGTGCATGCATGAATCCCAAAAAGTTAGTTTGCAGGTGCAGCAGGTAATCAAGAAGGCGAATGGAATGTTGGCCTTCATTGCGAGAGGGATGGAGTACAAAAGCAGGGAGGTCCTGCTGCAACTGTACAGGGTATTGGTGAGGCCGCACCTGGAGTACTACGTGCAGTTTTGGTCACCTTACTTAAGGAAGGATATATTAGCTTTGGATGGGGTACAGAGACGATTCACGAGGCTGATTCCGGAGATGAGGGGGTTACCTTATGATGATAGATTGAATAGACTGGGTCTTTACTCGTTGGAGTTCAGAAGAATGAGGGGTGATCTTGTAGAAACATTTAAAATAATGAAAGGGATAGATAAGAGAGAGGTTGTTTCCACTGGTCGGGGAGACTAGAACTAGGGGGCACAGCCTCAAAATACGGGGGAGCCAATTTCAAACTGAGTTGAGAAGGAATTTCTTCTCCCAGAGAGTTGTCAATCTGTGGAATTCTCTGCCCAAGGAAGCAGTTGAGGCGAGCTCATTGAATGTATTCAAATCACAGATAGATAGATTTTTAACCAATAAGGGAATTAAGGGTTATGGGGAGCGGGCGGATAAGTGGAGCTGAGTCCACGGCCAGATCAGCCATGATCTTGTTGAATGGCGGAGCAGGCTCGAGGAGCTAGATGGCCTACTCCTGTTCCTAATGCTTATGTTCTTATGTTCTAAGAAGGCAAATGGTATGTTGGCTTTCATAGCTAAGGGATTTGAGTATAGGAGCAGGCAGGTCTTACTGCATTTGTACAGGGCCTTGGTGAGACCTCATCTGGAATATTGTGTTCAGTTTTGGTCTCCTAATCTGAGGAAGGACATACTTGCTATTGAGGGAGTGCAGCGAATGTTCACCAGACTGATTCTAGGGATAGCTGGACTGACAGATGAGGAGAGACTGGATCAACTGGGCCTTTACAAACTGGAGTTTAGAAGGATGAGAGGAGATCTCATAGAAACGGATAAGATTCTGACGGGATTGGACAGGTTAGATGCGGAAAGAATGTTACCGATGTTGGGGAAGTCCAGAACCAGGGGACACAGTCTGAGGATAAGGGGTAGGCCATTTAGGACTGAGATGAGGAGAAACTTCTTCACTCAGGGAGTTGTTAACCTGTGGAATTCCCTGCTGCAGAGAGTTGTTGATGTCAGTTCATTAGATATATTCAAAAGGGAGTTCGATATGGCCCTTACGGCTAAAGGGATCAAGGGGTATGGAGAGAAAGCAGGAAAGCGGTACTGAGGGAATGATCAGCCATGATATTGAATGGTGGTGCAGGCTCGAAGGGCCGAATGGCCTACTCCTGCACCTATTTTCTATGTTTCTATGTTACCTCATGCAGCGTTGTGATTTCACTGAGCTGATGGCGGGTCACATGTTGCGGGATGGAGTTGAGAACACTCGAGTCAAAGGCAGAGTCTTGATTGAGGAGATCTTCAAAGTGCTCCTTCCAGTGGGCCCTGACAGCCTCTGTATCCTTGATGAGTGTTTCCCCGTTCTTGGCCAGGAGTCGGGTGGGGCCTTGGGAGTTTGGACCATCGGTGGCCTTGACTGCAACGAAGAATCCTCGCATATCGTGGCTGTCAGCCAGTTGTTGTATCTTCTGTGCTTTCTCCATCCACCACCTGTTCTTTAGGTCCCGGGTTTTTTTGTTGGACCTCAGCCTTGAGCCGTCTGTAACGTTGCTTTGCAGCTCCCGAGTTGGGGGGTTGTTTGAGGCTCAGAAATGCTCTGCGCTTATGACCTATTAGTTCTTGGATCTCCTGATCATTTTCATCAAACCAGTCCTGGTGTTTTCTGGTTGAGTAATCAAGTGTCTCTTCACAGGCACTGATTATGGAGACCTGGAGGGCAGACCAAGCGCATCTCGGGGTCATCAAGGCACGCCAGATTAGCTGTGAGTCACTGGCTGTATAGGGCTCTCTTAGCGAGGTCTTTAAGTGCCCCGGCATTAACTTTTTTGCGGCACTGCTTCTGCTGTCCCCTCTGCTTTGGGACTTTGTTTATATTGATGATGGATCGGATTAGGCGATGGTCCGTCCAGCAGTTGTTAGCTCCTGTCATGGCGCATGTGATGTGCACATCCTTGCAATCCCTGGCTCGGACGATGACGTAATCGAGCAGGTGCCAGTGTTTGGAGTGAGGGTATTACCACGATGCCTTGTATTTGTCCCTCTGGCGGAACAGGGTGTTGGTGATGAGTTCGTGTTCTAGACATTTTGTCAGGAGTAGGGTACCGCTGGAGTTGGCTTTCCCTACCCCTCTCTGCCAATCACACCTCCCCAGAGGGCTGTGTCTTTGCCGACCCTGGCATTAAAGTCACCGAGGAGGATCAATTTATCGCCTGTGGGGATGCGGGACAAGGATGTCTCGAGGTTGGAATAAAAACCCTCTTTAACCTCATCCGTTGCATAGAGTGTTGGGGCGTATGCACTGATGACTGTGGCGCATTGGTTCCGGGATAGGGTAAGGCGAAGAGTCATGATGCGTTCGTTAACCCCACAGTGGGAGTCTTTGAGACAGTCGACCAGTTCATTTTTGATGGCGAAGCCGACTCCATGAAGGCGGCGTTCTTCCTCTGGTTTTCCTTTCCGGGAAAAGGTGTAACATCCACCATGTTCCTTGAGCTGGCCTTCCCCTGCCCGCCAGGTCTCGCTTAGGGCGCGATGTCAATGTCAAAACGTCTTAAGTTCTCGGGCGGTCCGGCGTTCCGGCCTGTTGCTGTTCGAATTGTCCATGAGGGTCCTGATGTTCCAGGTCCCGAACTTCATATTAGTGAAGTGAAAAATGCCTGTGCGTGAGTTCTTTTAACGTGGGGTGGCCGCTGCACACCGGCAACCACATGGGCTTAACCGAGCAAGGTCTTGGTCCAGTGGCAAGGGGGTCTACGACGACTGGAGACCAGGCACTGCCGTATAAGCCTAATTGTCTATAGCAAGATGTTGGCCGCAAGCTCGGCGCCGAGTAGCGCCATTGATGGTAGATGGCCCGGGGCTTGGTTGGGGGGCAGGCATGGCGAAGGTCAGCTGCCTGCTGGGGTTCCGAGGAGTGTTTGGAAAGTTTCTAGCAAGGTTAAAAATTTCCCCGGGCTCCCTTTGGCTGGTTCGGCGCTGGCCCCAGACAGAATGTCCCACAGTACAGCCGGAACATTCCACCCCAGCGTCCTCCTTGTGGTCGGCGGGCCAGCGGGCCCCGGAAGTGTTGGAGGGCCCAGGAAGAGTCGGCAGGTCCCCGACTCGAAGAGCTGGCAGGCCCAAAATAGCCAGCGGACCCCGGGGTAGAAGCGGGACCACACTTGATCAGCTCTGCTGGGCTGGCCACATAGTTCGCATGCATGCCTCACAAAGCAAGCGCTCTACTTGGAACTCCTTCACGGGAAACGAGCCAAAGGTGGGCAGAGGAAACTTTACAAGGACACCCTCAAAGCTTTCCTGATAAAGTGCAACATTCCCACTGACACCTGGGAGTCCCTGGCCAGAGACCGCCCTAAGTGGAGAAAGTGCATCCAGGAGGGCGCTGAGCACCTCGAGTCTCATCGCCGAGAGCATGCAGAAAACAAGTGCAGGCAGCGGAAAGAGCGTGCGGCAAACCTGTCCCACCCACCCCTTCCCTCAACGACTATCTGTCCCACCTGTGACAGAGTCTGTGCTTCTCGTATTGGACTGTTCAGCCATCTAAGAACTCATGTTAAGAGTGGAAGCAAGTCTTCCTCGATTCCGAGGGACTGTTTATGATGATGATGATGACCTTATCAGAAGCCTTTTGGAAATCTAGATAAATTACATCTACTGTCTACTCTCTGCTAATCAAAGAATTCAATAGGGTTGGTCAAGCAAGACTTTCCTTTTTGAAATCTATGCTGACTATTCATTGTTAATGTTTTGGTTTCTAAATGTTTTTCTTTAGTAGGGTTTCCATAATTTTTCCTTCCACTGATGTTAAGCTGACTGGTCTATAGTTCCTTGGATATGTTCTATCGCCCTTCTTAAATATACGCATTGCGTCAGCTATCCTCCAGTCCTCTGGCAGTACACCTTTTTTTAACAAAATATTAAATATGGGTATTAGTATCTCTGCCATCTCTTCTCTAGATTGTTTTAAAATGCATTGATGTAATCCGTCCGGACCAGGGGTTTTATCCTCTTTGAGTTTGACTAGTTTATTTAATATTTCTCTCTTATTTTAAATGCAATTATATCATTTCTAATCTTATCTTCTGATGTCATGTCCACCTACTCTGTCTCTCTGGTAAATACTGAAGCAAATTATTGAATATTTCTGCCATTTTGCTATCACTGCCTATGATTTTATCCTGACTGTCCCTTAGTGACCCTACTTCCACCTTGACTTTTTTTTAAACGTACTTGTGGAATATATTACTATTTTGATTTTTGTTCCTTGATAATTTAATTTCATAGTTCCTCTTTGCCTTCTTGATTGTTTTTTGACTTCTCTCTTAGGGCCCAAGTTTCCGCCCTCTGGAAAAACGGTGCATCTCCATAAAGTGCGCCGACTTTCTGGAATAAAAAGGGCGCCGAAAACTTACCTTGTGATTCTCCAGTCTCCTCAGGACATCTTCGTGCTCGGCGTGGCGCAGCACAAGGGGTCGGGGGCGGAGCCAGGTTCCAGCGCTGAAAACAGTGCCGGGACCTCTGCACATGGGCGCTAGAGTGTGCGCGCATGTATAGTAGCTCCAAGCCCCGAGGTTGCATGGGAGGGGCCCGACCGTAGCCCTGGCCGAAAGGGCTCCCTGGTCGAAGATCAGGACTCGGACCCTCCCGTTCAGCTCCCTCCCCCCCCCCCCCCCCCAATTCTCTTCCCTCCCCTCCTCCCCCCCAATTCTCTTCCCTCCCCTCCCCCTCCCCTCCTACCCCCCAATTCTCTTCCCTCCCCTCCTCCCCCCTCCAATTCTCTTCCCTCCTCTTCCCCCTCCTCCCCCCCAATTCTCTTCCCTCCCCTCCTCCCCCCCAATTCTCTTCCCTCCCCTCCTCCCCCCCCAATTCTCTTCCCTCCTCTTCCCCCTCCTCCCCCCCAATTCTCTTCCCTCCCCTCCTCCCCCCCAATTCTCTTCCCTCCCCTCCCCCCCCAATTCTCTTCCCTCCCCTCCCCCCCGCAATTCTCTTCCCTCCCTTCCCCCCCGCAATTCTCTTCCCTCCCCTCCCCTCCCCTCCCCTCCCTTCCCCTCCTCATCCCCCACCCCTTGCTATGAGAAACACAGAGACACTGACCGAGACACAGAGAGACACATTGGGGTGGCCCAGTCCCGCCACGCTGTTGGAGGGCTCCCGGTGTTGCAGTAGGTGAGTAGAAATAATGTTTTATTTATTGATTTAAAAAAAAATTTTTTTTTTTTTGATTGATTTATTTTCATTTATTATTGATGATGCCTCATTATTTGTAAAAGTGAAGTGTTTAGTGTTTGTAAACTTCCCTCCCCCCCCCCCCCCAAATCTCTCGTTCCATGCGCCTGATTTATAAGTGTAGGCAAGGTTTTTCTGAGCGTACAAAAATCTACACTTACGCCATTCTAAGTTAGTTTGGAGTAAGTTTTCGCTGCCTAAACTTGCAAAACATGCGTAAGTGACTGGACACGCCCCCTTTTGGAAAAAAAAGTCTGTTCTAAACTGAAACTATTCTAACTGATTAGAACTGGAGCAAACTAAATGCCGAAAATTGCAATTTCTAAGATGCTCCATTCTAAACTAGTTGCTCCAAAAAAATAGGAGCAACTCCGGCCGAAACTTGAGCCCTTAGTCTCTTCATATTCTCCCTTGCCCTGCTGTCCATGTACTTAGTGTATGCCTCTTTCTGTACCCTCAATTTATTTGCTCCTAATTTCTTTATTCATCCATGGTATCTCATTAGTGTTTAGCTTATTCTTGTATTCTTTAGATCATGAGATCCAGCAGGACTCCAAGTTACATATTCAAACTTAAATGAGCATTAATTCTCAATATAAATTAATCTGCTAAATCACCCAGTATTTCTTCCCTCTTTTGCTGCGCAATCATTTTCTAAAGTACACCATATGTACACAGTACAGTTGTTTCTGCTATTCTGTTAAGTCTGCCTTTCCTGAATTGAACTCTGGCATGTTCACCAGATAGAGATTTATGACTGAGTTGTGGTAAACTTAATAGAACAGCAGTAAATGCTGTAGATGTGACCTACATGTAATGCTCCTTTAGAAAGGATTTTTTAGCAGTGAATGAGGAAGCTGAACACCTGGGGGAATTGGCAGACTTTTCCCATTACACGCAAGTTATCTAGGCTCCAGTTCTGAAGGTTTATATGCCCATAATATTAATAACCTGCCTTTTCTCTCTAGATGTTGACTAACCTACATTGTTCTGGTATTTTCCTTTTTTATTTAAGTTATTAAAATTTGAGTGTCACCTGGTGCATTCGTTTAGTGATGAATGTTTTTTTTTTAAAACCATGTACATTAATTATATGCTGTAAAGTAAAATCTGTAAAGGGGTAATTTTAAATTAAAGCCACTTCCATTTTGTGGCTAGATAATGTACTGCTTGATATACTTTTGAATAGGAAATAGATAAGCTATTAAAATCAGTGTAGGTGCTTTCCAATTTTTTTAACCATTACTGTATAAAGTTAACGAATATCAACTATTGTCAGCAAGAGCTTGGCTCAGTGGGAGCTCCCAAGTCCTACTCCAGAACTTGAGTTCATAATCTATTCTGAAACTGTAGTTCAGCAGTGAGGAAGTGCTGCATTCAGTGTTTTCTTTTAAATGAGACATTAAAATGAGGTCCCATCTTTACAAGTAAATGCCACACTCCACCATTAGTGCATTGTGGCTGCAGTATGTATGATCTACAGGATACACTGCAGCAACTCACCAATGTTACTTAAACAGCACTGCCCTGTGAGGATTTTTTAAATTTATGATTAGATGTTCTATCTATTTCCCAAATGTTGAGATCAAGCATTCATAAATTTATTAAGCTTACAGTACTTAATCATACACTTAAAAGATAGTACTGTACTTACAACCTCACTTGATGGTTAGGGACTCAAACGTGTGACAGATTTTGAGCTCAGTATTTCAGGTAATCAATACCGTACGGATCCAAATTTCATTACAGTGTGCCACTTTTCATACATTTCTCTCACCTTAATGACGTGACACGTTTCTGCATAACATGATGATAGCAAAAGTTAAAATACAACTTCATATAAGACGACTCTAAGTGGACCTATCTATAGCCATTACATCGAGTGTGCAGCATAGAACCAGCCACTCAGTCCAACTGGTCTATGCAGGCATTTCTGTTTCACACGAGCCTTCTCCTGCCCTACTTCATCTAACCCAAATAGCATATCTTTCCAAACCGTTCTCCATGTGCTTATCTAGCTTCTCCTTAAATGCATCTATGCTATTTGCCTCAACTACTCCTTGTGTAAGCACATTCCACATTCTTACCACTCTTTGGGTAAAAAAAAGTTTCTCCTGAATTCCATATTGGATTTATTAGTGACCATCTTGTATTTATGTTAGATCTCTTAATTTCCAATGAAATACGAACTCAGATTGTAGTTTTAATGTAACTTTATTCTGGCAGCAGCAACAAGCTCTTGGCTTTAAGCCAGGCCTTTGTCCTTCTGAGACCACATGGCCAAAATGGCTGTACTTATACCTGGTTCAATTTACAGAAAAGAACTCGCCTTCTTTGAACTTATTGGCTCAATTAATCGTCTGTTAACCTTTAATTGGCTCGCTACCCAAGGGTCCTAAAATGTCAAGTTGATTGATGACTTAATGCAATGTGGTATGTGTGTTTTCAAAACTGCAGCCGGGCTGCAGAGCTTGAATTCTCTATCAATCCCCCCTTTGATTCTTTCACAAACTGAATCATAAAACATCAGCTATCACTGGTTAAACATTCTACAAAATAATTTCATACATGTTAATCGAGTTTCCTTCTAAAATTTGTTGATGTGTTTCGCCACATGTCCAGACTAGTAACTTCCAGACAAATTTACACCAACCCGAGTTCCATCGTGGCCACAATGGAAGTCTGGTTTTAGTAGGTTAATTAACCTTATTCCAATTTAATCCAAATCAATATCTCAATTCAACCAGTAAACAACCTTCCTTTAAGCATAACATACCCCTGTGCCACGTACAAACGGTCTGCTGGGACCTGCAAGGTGTCTCACATGCAGGACAGCAGCTACAGCCGCCTGGTTGCAACAACATTTAATCAACATAAACAAACAATATAAAAGTAAAACAATTACAACAAATAGAATTAAACCTTCCACCAATGAAGTTCCTATTGAACCTAGCCATTCAGTGGCTCAGCTCCACAAAGTGTATGATGGGGGTTGCTTAAGTTTTTCTACCTCCTTTTGGATATGCTCCGCTAAGAGGGTAATTTCTTCGGAGCTATCTGGGATATATGTGCAACACTCAGTTCCGAGTAGGGCGCAAGTACCTCCCTTTTCAGAATTCCGGGAGCAGTTACTATAATTCCCTTGCTACCCTACTATTTCCCTTTGGTGCAGAGGGTCGGCTAGTAAGAAGTAGGCCTATGCCTAGAATACCTACAATCAGTAATACAGTAAATTTATACATTTTGGCAAAAAGTAATTGTCCTTATTAGATTTCAGCTTCAGTTACGGGTGCTCGTTTAATGTGTGAAGCGTGGATCCAGGCTTTCTTTCCTTGGACTTTAACAGCTGCCTGGGTGGTCAATAACACTTGGCACCCAAAGGTTCTTTATACAACTTTTTCACATACACCCAGACTCCCGGGATGATGATGTGTCCTCCTTCGGGTGGATTGCCCCAAGCTGCCGATACCTGTCGGGAAAGGGAACTAATAACATTGGTTAGGTTCTGACAGTATGATAACAAAGTGTCACTCATTAAGTGAACATCAGCTTTCCTTAAATCAATAGTTCCTGGCAGCGACATGGGTCTTCCTGTTATAATTTCAAATGGGCTTAGACCTGTAGTTCTGTTCGGGGTTGCCCTAATACTACATAGCTCTATTGGTAGTGCCTGGGGCCATGGTGTTCCTTCTTGGTGATATTTGGCAAGCTGTTGTTTCAGAGTTCGATTCATTCGCTCTACTTGTCCTGATGATTGTGGATGATAAGGACAGTGTAAATCTCACGTAATGTTCAGTAACCTACAGACTTCTTGGCAGACAGCACCTGTGAAGTGTGTTCCCTGATCTGAGTCAATGCTACTCGGGACTCCCCATTGGGGAATGTAATCCTTACACAAGACCTTTGCAGTGTGATTGGCTGTGGCGCTTTTAGTTGGGACAGCTTCTACCCATCTAGAGAATCTGTCGACCATGACAAGAATGTTAGTGTATCCTTGGCATGAAGGAAGAGATATATAATCAACCTGCAGATGCTGGAATGGTCCGACAGGGGCAGGGGGCCTCCGTTGGGGTATTACCGTGATGGGTCCAGAATAATTTTTCTGACAGACCACACAGCGGTCTACCAGCTGGGAATGTTTTTTAAATTCCCGACCCCACCAGCTTTTCTGGAACCGTGCCGTCATCTGTTGAGGCCAAATGTCCCCATGAGTGGATTTGTTGGGCTAAAAAAGGCATAAGTGCTTGTGGTGCGACTGGCTTGTCGGTAACTCTGTCTCCAGACACCATCTTCACATAGCTTAATTCCTGCCTCAATCAATGTCCATTTTTCCTCTCTGGAGCACTCGCCTTGCATTGTTTGAAGGTCTCATGTCAGAGTCCTGAGTGCTTTCAATCTGCACATCTGTGTTGGTTCTTCTGGGGGAACGCCCTGTGAGGCGGCATCTTTAGCTGCCTGGTCGGCTAGGGCATTTCCCTGTGCTTCTGTGGTATTTTCCTTGGTATGGGCCTTACACTTCAGGATGGACACTTCCTGAGGTAATTGTATGGCCTCTAGTAAGTCTCGGACTTCTTTTCCATTTCGGATAGGTGTACCAGCAGCAGTGAGGAATCCTCTTTTCCGCCATAACAGACCAAAGTCGTGAGCGACTCCAAAAGCAAACCGCGAATCTGTGTAGACATTAGCTGTCTGTCCTTCTGCTATTCGACATGCTTCTGACAGGGCCCGTAACTCGGCCTGTTGTGCTGACGTTCCTGAGGGTAAGCATCCTTTTGCCACTACCTCATATAAGGTTGTAACTGCCCAAATTGCTTTTCTGGTACCATTGTCAACAAAGGAGGAACCATCTTGGCAGTTGGTGAGGCGCGAGTCCGGGGTCGGAGGCCTATAAAAGGCGTACTTGTGCAGCTACAGGGAGAAGGCAAAAAAGAAGTAGAAAAAAACAGAAAGGTGACGTCACAGCCAAGGGGGTAAGTGATTGGCTGGTGATTTGCGAGTAGTTTTTCTTTTTTCTCTTCTATAACAGTGAGTAAACTTTAGCATTGTTGTTGCCAATCTAAGGGTAAGTCATGACAGGACAGCTCGGTCGGGTGTTATGCTCCTCCTGTACCATGTAGGAACTCGGGGACGACTCCAGTGTCCCTGACGACTACTTGTGTGGGAAGTGTATCTGCCTCCAGCTCCTGACGGACCGTGTTGCGGAGTTGGAGCTGAGGGTGGATTCACTCTGGAGCATCCACGATGCTGAGAATGACGTGAGTAGCATGTGTAGCGAGTTGGTCTTACCGCAGGTGAAGGGTCCACAGCCAGATAGGGAATGGAAGACCAGCAGGAAGAGCAGTGCAAAGAAGGTAGTGCAGGGGTCCCCTGTGGTCATCCCCCTGCAAAACAGATACACTGCTTTGAGTGCTGTTGGGGTGGATGACTCATCAGGGGAGGGCAGCAGCAGCCAAGTTCATGGCACCGTGGCTGGCTCTGTTGCACAGGAGGGCAGGAAAAAGAGTGGGAGAGCGAGAGTGATAGGGGATTCAATTGTTAAAGCACATGGGATTGTGGGTATGTGCTGACGTGGATTGAGAACTGGTTGTCAGACAGGAAGCAAAGAGTAGGAGTAAATGGGTACTTTTCAGAATGGCAGGCAGTGACTAGTGGGGTACCGCAAGGTTCTGTGCTGGGGCCCCAGCTGTTTACATTGTACATTAATGATTTAGACGAGGGGATTAAATGTAGTATCTCCAAATTTGCGGATGACACTAAGTTGGGTGGCAGTGTAAACTGCGAGGAGGATGCTATGAGGCTGCAGAGTGACTTGGATAGGTTAGGTGAGTGGGCAAATGCGTGGCAGATGAAGTATAATGTGGATAAATGTGAGGTTATCCACTTTGGTGGTAAAAACAGAGAGACAGACTATTATCTGAATGGTGACAGATTAGGAAAAAGGAAGGTGCAACGAGACCTGGGTGTCATGGTACATCAGTCATTGAAGGTTGGCATGCAGGTACAGCAGGCGGTTAAGAAAGCAAATGGAATGTTGGCCTTCATAGCGAGGGGATTTGAGTACAGGGGCAGGGAGGTGTTGCTACAGTTGTACAGGGCCTTGGTGAGGCCACACCTGGAGTATTGTGTACAGTTTTGGTCTCCTAACCTGAGGAAGGACATTCTTGCTATTGAGGAAGTGCAGCGAAGATTCACCAGACTGATTCCCGGGATGGTGGGACTGACCTATCAAGAAAGACTGGATCAACTGGGCTTGTATTCACTGGAGTTCAGAAGAGTGAGAGGGGACCTCATAGAAACGTTTAAAATTCTGACGGGTTTAGACAGGTTAGATGCAGGAAGAATGTTCCCAATGTTGGGGAAGTCCAGAACCAGGGGTCACAGTCTAAGGATAAGGGGTAAGCCATTTAGGACCGAGATGAGGAGAAACTTCTTCACCCAGAGAGTGGTGAAGCTGTGGAATTCTCTACCACAGAAAGTAGTTGAGGCCAATTCACTAAATATATTCAAAAAGGAGTTCGATGAAGTCCCTACTACTCGGGGGATCAAGGGGTATGGCGTGAAAGCAGGAAGGGGGCACTGAAGTTTCATGTTCAGCCATGAACTCATTGAATGGAGGTGCAGGCTAGAAGGGCTGAATGGCCTGCTCCTGCACCTATTTTCTATGTTTCTATGTAAGGGGAATAGATAGGCGTTTCTGCGGCCGCAACCGAGACTCCAGGATGGTATGTTGCCTCCTGGTGCAAGGGTCAAGGATGTCTCGGAGCGGGTGCAGGACATTCTAAAAAGAGAGGGAGAACAGCTAGTTATCGTGGTGCACATTGGTACCAACGACATAGGTTAAAAAAAGGGATGAGGTCCTACGAAACGCATTTAAGGAGCTAGGAGCCAAATTAAAAAGTAGGACCTCAAAAGTAGTAATCTCGGGATTGCTACCAGTGCCACGTGCTAGTCAGAGTAGGAATTGCAGGATAGCGCAGATGAATACGTGGCTTGAGCAGTGGTGCAGCAGGGAGTGATTCAAATTCCTGGGGCATTGGAACCGGTTCTGGGGGAGGTGGGACCAGTACAAAGCGGACGGTCTGCACCTGGGCAGGACCGGAACCAATGTCCTAGGGGGAGTGTTTGCTAGTGCTGTTGGGGAGGAGTTAAACTAATATGGCAGGGGGATGGGAACCAATGCAGGGAGACAGAGGGAAACAAAATGGAGACAAAAGCAAAAGACAGAAAGGAGATGAGGAAAAGTGGAGGTCAGAGAAACCCAAGACAAAAAACAAAAAGGGCCACTGTACAGCAAAATTCTAAAAGGACAAAGGGTGTTAAAAAAACAAGCCTGAAGGCTTTGTGTCTTAATGCAAGGAGTATCCGTAATAAGGTGGATGAATTAACTGTGCAAATAGATGTTAACAAATATGATGTGATTCGGATTACGGAGACGTGGCTCCAGGATGATCAGGGCTGGGAACTCAACATCCAGGGGTATTCAACATTCAGGAAGGATAGAATAAAAGGAAAAGGAGGTGGGGTAGCATTGCTGGTTAAAGAGGAGATTAATGCAATAGTTAGAATGGACATTAGCTTGGATGATGTGGAATCTATATGGGTAGAGCTGCAGAACACCAAAGGGCAAAAAACGTTAGTGGGAATTGTGTACAGACCTCCAAACAGTAGTAGTGATGTTAGGGAGGGCATCAAACAGGAAATTGGGGGTGCATGCAATAAAGGTGCAGCAGTTATAATTGGTGACTTTAATATGCACATAGATTGGGCTAACCGAACTGGAAGCAATACGGTGGAGGAGGATTTCCTGGAGTGCATAAGGGATGGTTTTCGAGACCAATATGTCGAGGAACCAACTAGGGGGGAGGCCATCTTAGACTGGGTGTTGTGTAATGACAGAGGATTAATTAGCAATCCCGTTGTGCGAGGCCCCTTGGGGAAGAGTGACCATAATATGGTGGAATTCTGCATTAGGATGGAGAATGAAACAGTTAATTCAGAGACCATGGTCCAGAACTTAGAGGGTAACTTTGAAGATATGAGGCGTGAATTGGCTAGGATTGATTGGCGAATGATACTTAAGGGGTTGACTGTGGATGGGCAATGGCAGACATTTAGAGACCGCATGGATGAACTACAACAATTGTACATCCCTGTCTGTCGTAAAAATAAAAAAGGGAAGGTGGCTCAACCGTGGCTATCAGGGGAAATCAGGGATAGTATTAAAGCCAAGGAAGTGGCATACAAATTGGCCAGAAATAGCAGTGAACCCGGAGACTGGGAGAAATTTAGAACTCAGCAGAGGAGGACAAAGGGTTTGATTAGGGCAGGGAAAATGGAGTATGAGAAGAAGCTTGCAGGGAACATTAAGACGGATTGCAAAATTTTCTATAGATATGTAAAGAGAAAAAGGTTAGTAAAGACAAACGTAGGTCCCCTGCAGTCAAAATCAGGGGAAGTCATAACGGGAAACAAAGAAATGGTGGACCAATTGAACAAATACTTTGGTTCGGTATTCACTGAGGAGGACACTAACAACCTTCCGGATATAAAAGGGGTCAGAGGGTCTAGTAAGGAGGAGGAACTGAGGGAAATCCTTATTGGTCGGGAAATTGTGTTGGGGAAATTAATGGGATTGAAGGCCGATAAATCCCCAGGGCCTGATGGACTGCATCCCAGAGTACTTAAGGAGGTGGCCTTGGAAATAGTGGATGCATTGACAGTCATTTTCCAACATTCCATAGACTCTGGATCAGTTCCTATCGAGTGGAGGGTAGCCAATGTAACCCCACTTTTTAAAAAAGGAGGGAGAGAGAAAACACGGAATTATAGACCGGTCAGCCTGACATCGGTAGTGGGTAAGATGATGGAATCAATTATTAAGGATGTCATAGCAGCGCACTTGGAAAGAGGTGACATGATAGGTCCAAGTCAGCATGGATTTGTGAAAGGGAAATCATGCTTGACAAATCTTCTGGAATTTTTTGAGGATGTTTCCAGTAGAGTGGACAAGGGAGAACCAGTTGATGTGGTATATTTGGACTTTCAGAAGGCTTTTGACAAGGTCCCACACAAGAGAATAATGTGCAAAGTTAAAGCACATGAGATTGGGGGGTAGTTTGCTGACATGGATTGAGAACTGGTTGTCAGACAGGAAGCAAAGAGTAGGAGTAAATGGGGACTTTTCAGAATGGCAGGCAGTGACTAGTGGGGTACCGCAAGGTTCTGTGCTGGGGCCTCAGCTGTTTACACTGTACATTAATGATTTAGACGAGGGGATTAAATGTAGTATCTCCAAATTTGCGGATGACACTAAGTTAGGTGGCAGTATGAGCTGCGAGGAGGATGCTATGAGGCTGCAGAGCGACTTGGATAGGTTAGGTGAGTGGGCAAATGCATGGCAGATGAAGTATAATGTGGATAAATGTGAGGTTATCCACTTTGGTGGTAAAAACAGAGAGACAGACTATTATCTGAATGGTGACAGATTAGGAAAAGGGGAGGTGCAACGAAACCTGGGTGTCATGGTACATCAGTCATTGAAGGTTGGCATGCAGGTACAGCAGGTGGTTAAGAAAGCAAATGGGATGTTGGCCTTCATAGCGAGGGGATTTGAGTACAGGGGCAGGGAGGTGTTGCTACAGTTGTACAGGGCCTTGGTGAGGCCACACCTGGAGTATTGTGTACAGTTTTGGTCTCCTAACCTGAGGAAGGACATTCTTGCTATTGAGGGAGTGCAGCGAAGGTTCACCAGACTGATTCCCGGGATGGCGGGACTGACGTATCAAGAAAGACTGGATCGATTGGGCTTGTATTCACTGGAGTTCAGAAGAATGAGAGGGGACCTCATAGAAACGTTTAAAATTCTGATGGGTTTAGAGAGGTTAGATGCAGGAAGAATGTTCCCAATGTTGGGGAAGTCCAGAACCAGGGGTCACAGTCTAAGGATAAGGGGGTAAGCCATTTAAGACCGAGATGAGGAGGAACTTCTTCACCCAGAGAGTGGTGAACCTGTGGAATTCTCTACCACAGAAAGTTGTTCAGGCCAATTCACTAAATATATTCAAAAAGGAGTTAGATGTAGTCCTTACTACTAAGGGGATCAAGGGGTATGGTGAGAAAGCAGGAATGGGGTACTGAAGTTGCATGTTCAGCCATGAACTCATTGAATGGCGGTGCAGGCTAGAAGGGCCAAATGGCCTACTCCTGCACCTATTTTCTATGTTTCTATCTGTAAACAGGATGAGGTCTGGGTTGTGCAGAGGCTCCTCTGCTGCTAAGGCTGCTTCTTCTGTTTCTTTTAAAATCTCCACGCAGTCATGTTCTTCACATTCTCCTCCCTCTTGCTCCCTTGATTCTGACACCGGGAGCATAGTTGCGGGATTTACCGGGCTGGCCCGGACGATATGGAGATTAGGAGCTTCCAAAACTGCTGTCCAACGGGTCCATCTAGCTGCCGTCACCTGAGACATTCTATTCATAGACAGCAAAACGTGTACGGTGGGCGGACACTTGACAATCAGCTTTTGGTCGAGGACTAGTCCCGCAGTGGTCATTACCGATCGATATGTAGCTTCAATGGCCCTTGGGCAACTTCCCCATCCCGAGGGCTACCGCATCCAGTTTTGCCGAATAATAGCCAATAGGTCTTTGCCGATCCCCATGTTCTTGTGTCAGTATAGCTGTCATATAGCCTTCTTTCTCATGGACAAACAGGGTAAATGGCTTACCATTGTCGGGGATTCCCAGAGCCGATGCCGAACACAAAGCCTTTTTCAAGCTCAGGAAGGCCTCTTGCTGTTCCTTAGTGAGGGTGATGGTTTCTTTAGAGGCACGTTTCCCCTTTATAATATCATTCAATGGCTGAGCAAGCTGTGTGAAGGAGTCAATCCAATTTCTGTTAAAGTTACACAATCCTAAAAAAGACCTTAGTTCCTGAATAGTGGTGGGTTTTTTAGCAGCCCAAATGGCTGAAGTTCTATCCTGGGTAAGTTCTCTCTTTCCTTGTGAAATCTTTTGTCCCAGGTATACAACCTCTTCTTGGGATATTTGTGCTTTGTTGATGCTGGCTTTATATCCTTTCAGCCAAAGGTGGTCCAGCAAAGCTCGTAAATCTTGTTCATGCTGTTCTTCCGTGTTTGAAGCTAGCAGGATATCGTCTACATATTGGATGATTGTGGATGACGGGAGATAATTCTCGCAAATGGCTTTGTAAAGCCATGTGGAATACCGTAGGGCTGTTGTGGAAACCCTGCGGTAACTGGGTCCAAGTATACTGGTGTCCTTGGACCGTGAAAGCAAACCACTGTGGAACCTCCGGTGCCAGAGGCACCGACCAAAATTGGTTGGCCATATCTATAACCGAGAAATATTTATGTTCCGGTTTGAGGGCATTAAAAATGGTGGAGGGATCTGCGACCAAAGGAGCTTTTTGATCAATACACTGGTTAGCTTTCCTATAATCGACAGTCAAACGTCAAGTCTCATTAGATTTCTGTACCGGCCACACGGGGCTATTGGAGGAGCTATGCGTTTTAATAAGCACCCCTTGTTTCTCCAATTGCTGAATAACCGGTAAGATTCCCGCGATGGCAGTTGGACTGATGGGATACTGTTTAGTGCATGGAGGCTTGGTCCCGGTAAATGACGCAGGCTCCATCTGGAGTAGGCCACAATCGTTCTTATCTTTAGCCCATATCGGGTGTTCCTTCAATTCTTCTTTCTTCAAAGTTCTAATTGACCATGTCACCCGACCATCCTCAAAATGCAACGATGAATCTACTTGGATTAGAATGTCCATTCCCAAAATGGGTTGATCTACTGGGCCTATCCAGACAAGCGTGGTTTGTTCATGTGGACCCAGCCCTATAAGTACCGGTGTTGTCCTTTTTAATTTCCATTTTATGGCCCCCAACTCCATAGGCTGTACATGCAAAAAGTCTCCATATTGTCGGGGTAAGCATGTTAATTCCGCCCCTGTGTCGAAAAGACAGTCCACATCCTTATCGCCCACCCTCAGTTATATATAGCCCATCTCCCCTTTGTTGTATTAGTGTGAGGAGGTGGACCAGGGTGGGCTCTAATTGTTTTTTGCTATCCCAAGTAACTCCTTCTGTTGTATTGTCAGTCGCTTAAATGCTTCTATGAGGTCGTTATCTTGTGACAAGCCTGGTTTGTTGGCTGAATTGTATCCCTGGCTGCGTCCTCTTCCCCGGCCGCGACCTTGCTGTTTTGCCCTGCACGTCTTGGCCCAGTGACCTTCTTTCCCACAATAATGACATTTTCCGGGTAATTTTCCTAATAACTGTTTATCAGAATCCTGGGATTTCCATCCCATAGCCTGTACAGCTCGGACTTTAGCTCCCATATCCCGATCTAATTGGTTACATCGATTCACCAATGCTGCAAAGGTAGTTCCTCTACCTTCCCAGTCCGGTAACACTACCTTAAGCATTTTGGACAGTTCTGGCTTTAGACCTGCCACGAAAGCTGCTTTCAGGGGTCCAAACACTTGTTCAACCATTTCCTCATCCGTATTATTCATACCCGAATGTTCTAGCCACGTGCATCTAAACCGCTCGTCATACTCCAGGACCTCCTCTGTTCCTTTCTGTTGGCAGGCTGCAATTTTTCCCCAGTCTGTCTTAGCTGGACTGAAGGCTTGTAGCCAGTGTTTAATCGCCTCCCACCCTGCATCTAATTCTTGCTCATCCTGCCCCAAAGCTTCTTCTACCTTGTCATGCAATTTTCTTCCTTGTGTTTTTGGCACCATTATGATCAAAATTTGCATTCCGTCCCAGGGATGAAGTTGATATATAGTTCTTAAGTGGTCCAATTGGTCCCACGTTTTCACTCCCCCTTTCTTTGGATTGGGCAACACCTTGGACCATTTATCAATTTTCTCTGGGTCTGCCAGATCATGAACTAAATATTTTGCATACACCCTTTTCCTCATTTTTTTGGTTCCGCCCTCATCCGCAGTCTCTTCTGATTTGATTACAACTCGTCTTTTTTTAAATGGGGCAAAGCGCACCCCTAATTCTTCATCCTCCGATCCTGTATCGTCAGAGGATTCAGAATCCATATCTATTCCTCGGTTGTGTCTTCGGGTTTGCGCTTTTAATTTATCCAAACATGGGTACCCTGGGAATTGACTGATACATTTTCCTTTTTCTATTACTGTCTCTTGACCTAATGATTTTTTCCATTCTTTAATTTCACCTTTAAGATCTTTAACTTCCGCTTCTGACTTTTCAAGTTCAAATCTTTTCTGTCGCAGCTGTGCACAAACAGCTTGCAATTGGTCCTTTGTACTGGTCAGTTCTCGATCATGTTGGGAACGCAT
Organism: Pristiophorus japonicus; assembly: GCF_044704955.1. NCBI lineage: Eukaryota > Metazoa > Chordata > Chondrichthyes > Pristiophoridae > Pristiophorus > Pristiophorus japonicus. The sequence goes on along the minus strand of NC_091986.1, from coordinate 137,895,603 downwards.
TATAATTTCATTCCGCTTTCGGATCTGTCCGATAACGGCTAGGGACCATCTAGTTCGCTCTTAATTTTTCTTACGGGTCGTTTTTCCCCAGACCCTTTTAATCTCGTCCAAGGACCATTGTCCTTTGGAGGTTCCCTACTTTTGTTCGATCTTAATACAGGTTTTAGATGAGTTGAATTGTTGCTCTATGTATTCTTTCAACTGTTCGAGGATTTCATCTATCGAAACCTCAGGTGGTGCCCGCCCGCCCGCCTTTAACAGTTGTAGGCAATTCTTTGCTCTTATCTCCTGCTGCCATAATACTGATTTCTTTACTGGGGTCTCAAGTCGTAGGCTTTCCAGCCGATCAGTGGCCCGTGATTAATTAACTAACACACCGCTGAAGTTAGACATCTATGGGACCTCGACTACCAACCGGAGGGTTCGCAAACCGGAGGCTTTCGGAATCGCGTAGCAGGAGAGGTGAATTTAGACTTTGGACCGAGGACTTTTATAAAGAGGAGTCCTTACCTCAGTATGTAGGTCCGATGTCCAAAATTCAGTTTCTTCCCTCAGCGATCGTGTTCGTGACACCAAGATTGTTAGATCTCTTAATTTCCAATGAAATACAAACTCCGATTGTAGTATTAATGTAACTTTATTCTGACAGCAGCAACAAGCTCTTGGCTTTAAGCCAGGCCTTTGTCCTTCTGAGACCACATGGCCAAAATGGCTGTACTTATACCTGGTTCAATTTACAGAAAAGAACTCTCCTTCTTTTGACCTTATTGGCTCAATTAATAGTCTGTTAACCTTTAATTGGCTCGCTACCCAAGGGTCCTATAATGTCAAGTTGGTTGATGACTTAATGCAATGTGGTCTGTGTTTTTTCAAAACTGCAGCCGGGCTGCAGAGCTTGAATTCTCTATCAACTTATGACTTCAAGTTTTGGACCCCCTCCTCCCCCAAGTGGAAACCTTTTCTGTGTCTACCTTCGCAACCCCTTTCGTTAGCTGAAAGATCTCTACCCGGTCACCCCTCAGCCTTCTCTTACTGAAAAGAACCCCAGCCTGTTCGGTCTTTCATGATTAGTATATCCTCTCGGTTCTGGTATGAAGTTGAAGGTAGCAGGGCAGGTTGAGAAAGTGGTTAAAACAAGATATGGGATCCATAAATAGAGGCATAAGAATATAAGAAAAAGGAGCAGGAGTAGGCCCTGCGGCCCCTCGAGCCTGCTCCGCCATTCAATAAAATCATGGCTGATCTGATCATGGACTCAGCTCCACTTCCTTGCCTGCTCCCCATAACCCCTTATTCCCTTATCGTTTAAGAAACTGTCTATTTCTGTCTTAAATTTATTCAATGTCCCAGCTTTCACAGCTCTCTGAGGCAGCAAATTCCACAGATTCACAACCCTCAGAAGAAATTTCTTCTCCATCTCAGTTTTAAATGGGCAGCCCCTTATTCTAAGATCATGCCTTCTAGTTCTAGTTTCCCCCAACAGTGAAAACATTCTCTTTGCATCTACCTTTTCAATACCCCTCATAATCTTATACGTTTCGATAAGATCACCTCTCATTCTTCTGAATTTCATTGAGTCGAGGCCCAACCTACTCGACCTTTCCTCTTAAGTCAACCCCCTCATCCCCAGAATCAACCTAGTGAACCTTCTCAGAACTGCCTCTCAAGCAAGTATATCCTTTTGTAAATATGGAAACCAAAACTCCATGCAGTATTCCAGGTGTGGCCTCACCAATACCTTGTATAGCTGTAGCAAGACTTCCCTGCTTTTAAACTCCATCCCCTTTGCAATAAAGGCCAAGATTCCATTGGCCTTCCTGATCACTTGCTGTACCTGCATATTAACCTTTTGTGTTTCATGCACAAGTACCCCCAGGTCCCGCTGTAGTGCAGCACTTTGCAATCTTTCTCCATTTAAATAATAACTTGCTCTTTGATTTTTTTCTGGCAAATTTTTGCCCACTCACTTGGCTTGTCTATGTCCTTTTGCAGATTTTTTTGTGTCCTCCTCACACTTTGCTTTTCTTCCCATCTTTGTATCGTCAACAAACTTGGCTACATTACACTCAGTCCCTTCTTCCAAGTCGTTAATATAGATTGTAAATAGTTGGGGCCCCAGCACTGATCCCTGCGGCACCCCACTAGTTACTGATTGCCAACCAGAAAATTAACCATTTATCCCGAATCTGTTTTCTGTTAGTTAGCCAATCCTCTGTCCATGCTAATATATTACTCCCAACCCTGTGAACTTTTATCTTGTGCAATAACCTTTTATGTGGCATCTTCTCAAATGCCTTCTGGAAGTCCAATTGCACCACATCCACTGGTTCCCCTTTATCCACCCTGTTCATTACATCCTCAAATTACTCCAGCAAATTTGTCAAACATGACTTCCCCTTCATAAATCCACGCTGACTCTACCTGACCGAATTTTGCTTTTCCAAATGTCCTGCTACTGCTTCTTTAATAATGGACTCCAACATTTTCCCAACCACAGATGTTAGGCTAACTGGTCTATAGTTTCCTGCTTTTTGTCTGCCTCCTTTTTTAAATAGGGGTGTACGAAAGCAAGGAAGTTATGATGAACCTTTATAAAACACTGGTTCGACCTCAACTGGAGTATTGTGTCCAATTTTGGGGACTGCACTTTAGGAAGGATCTGAAGGCCTTAAATAGGGTGCGGAAAAGATTTACAAGAACGGTTCCAGGGATGAGGGACTTCCGTTGCGTGGATAGACTGGAGAAGCTGGGGTTGTCTTCCTTTAGAGTAGAGAAGGTTCAGAGAAGATTTGATAGAGGTATTCAAAATCCTAAGGGGTCTAGACAGAGTAGATAGAGAGAAACTGTTCCCATTGGCAGAAGGATTGAGCACTAGAGCACACAGATTTAAGGTGATTGGCAGAAGATCCAAAAGCAACATGAGAAAAAACTTTTTTACACAGGAAGTGGCTATGATCTGGAATACACTGCTTGAAAGGGTGGCGGAGGCAGATTCAATTGTGGCTTTCAAATGGGAATTGGATAAGTACCTGAAGGAAACACAATTGCAGGGCTATGGGGAAAGGGTGGGGGAGTGGGACCAGCTGAAGTGCTCTTGCAGAGAGCCAGCACAGACCGAATAGACTCCTTCTGTGTTGTAACCATGCAATGATTCTACAGTATCGTCCTTGTGAATCTTTTTTGCAGTGCCTTTATATCCTTTTTATAATATGGAGACCAAAATTATGCACATTATTCTAAGTGCATAACCAAAGTTCAATACAAGTTTAACATAACTTCTCTGCTTTTCAGTTCTGTCCCTCTAGAAGTGAGCCCCAGTGCTTGGTTTTCTTTTTCTATGGCCTTATTAACTTGCATCAACTTTTAGTGATTGTGAATTTGTTCTCCGAGATCCCTTTGCTCTTCTACCCCATTTAGATTCTTATCTCCCAAGTCATATGTGATCTCCTTATTTTCTTAGCAATACGTAATACCTCACATTTATCTGTGTTGAAATTAATTTGCCAATTGTATGCCCATTTTGCAAGTTTATTAAATGAAATAATGTAACCATTATTACATACCAGTTGCTAGAAGTGCCAAAATAATGTTAGGCAGCAAAAATGTCATTCTATAATAAATATCATGATTGTTAAAGTGGAGTGTGAGAGTGTGAGCAGCATAACAAAGAAATGTAATCATTTTTAAATTCAAACATTTTAACATCCAAATATATTTTGATAAATATTTTGCTGGAGTTACTGGTGTAATTAATTTCAACAAGAATAAATCATACATTTATTAACCTGTGTACTTTTATTGATTTGTGTATCTGTACCCCTAGATCCCTTTGCTCTTCTCCATTCAGACTCTTATTACCCAAACAGTATGTGGGCTTCTTCTTCTTCCTAATGCACCACCTTACACATTTCTATATTGAAATTCATTTGCTAATTATTAGCCCATTCTGAAAGCTTATTAATGTGATCCTATACAATAACAAGTAAATAAGTTTGTTTCTTTACTCACAAGCTCTTTTTCTGTTGAGCTAATGTGATCAGCATACCTCCTTTATTTCATTATCCTATCAATAATTTTACTCTTCTTACACAAAATTACTATCCCACCAAGTGAAACCCTTAATTAGAAGTATGTCTTTGATTCTGTACCATTTGTCACCAGCTAATTTCCCCATTCCACAGAAACTGCAATTAAAATGATATTTTCCCAGATGTTTTCCTTTTCAAAGACTTTTATTCTTGCACCCATTATCGGTGTTTACTACACCCTGAAACTTATGAACCAGTATGTAAAGGCACATCTTTAATTAAAGTTCCCTCATTAAACAGGTGCTTACTTTATACTGAAACTGGCCATTGCTGTAGGGTCAGTCTCAGTTCAAAAGTTCAGTGGTCACTACTTTACAATTGAATCATATTTCCCTATTTAACAACAAAGGCAAACATTACTACAATATAAAGAAAAATCAATAGTAGTGTTGCATTAGCAGACTTCAAGTCAATCTGATTAATTGTTTCCTTATGGCCCAGCCCCATTACCTCGACAGCCAAGAAGGACAACAACAGCAGCAGCAACATGAGAACCCCATCACCTCCACGTCACATACCATCCTGAGTGGCCATCCACAGGTCCAGTTTGGATGTGGCCCGTGGGGATGGTCGCTCTGGCTGCCTGCCTCTCTTCTGCAGCTTTGTCCACACTCGGGTGGCCCTGGACAAGACAAGGAGCATGCAGTGTCTGCTAGTACGCTTGAGGCCTTCTGCTACCAGTGGGCACCTCAACGACGGCAGTGTGTAGTCGATAAGGGAAATATTATTTCATGTGTTAAACTTCCTTTTATATGATTTGGGATTCTATTAGTAGTACCTCTCTAAAAAGGGGGCACTTTTTAAAGATTTATTTCATTTGGGTTGATGACAGTGGGGCAGCCTTGATGGATTAACCAAAAGAGGCATACCATCCTGCCTTGGACATATGCCATCAATACTCCATTGTCATTGAATTCCCTACCTAAAACCACAGAAACAGTAAGAATAGCAACATTTGAAGGAGAAGCCCTACCAGCATCTCCTCCTAGGGATGTGGCATTGCTAGTGTTGCCCACATTCTGAGAAAAAAGATGCAAAGCCAAAGTATTTGAGGTGTCTTAAATTGATTATGGCACACAAAATAATACAGTGCATCTATAGTAATAATAATCATGTCTGTTGCATGCCTGTAGTGTGTGGGAAAGTGTTGCACATTGCATTTGAAGCTGAATGATACAATTAACCACCATGGACTTGCTCAAACAGGTAGATAAAACTTGATCATTACAAACTAGTCAGCTATAGAATTCAAATCAATAATAATTTATATTTAAATAGCACCTTTAATGTCGCAAATGTCCCAAGGTGTTTTACATTTGGTGGGACAGAAAATAAATATAGATAAAGGAACACTCATTGAGCTGTGATGGGAAATTTCAGATGATTGAAAGCTTATTTGAAAATATTAGTTTTGAAAGTTTTTAAGTGATAATAGAGGTAGAAAGTTTTAGTGAGGATGTTCTACAAATAGAGTTGGGACAACGGAAAGCTTAATCGTCAATAGTGGGGTGAAGGAAGATGAAAAGATAAAAAGCCATTGTCTGAGACCTGAAAGGTATAGACTAGGATGTAAGGCTGGAGGAGTTTAGAGAGATAGCAGAGAGAGAGAGACACACAATGGAGGTATTTGTGTTGGGGACGGGGATGATGAACGAGATGTAAAAGTGTGGATAAGGCTCTCCGTTGTGATGCTGAGATAGGGGTGGAGATGGGCCTAGTTACAGAGATAAAGTAGTGAACTTGATGATTGGATAGATAAGAGTGGAACTAAACGCTACAGTCAACAAGTATCGACCCAGTTGTAGCCAGAATGTTTCCAGCAATAGCTTCACTTCCTGCCCCATACTGTTACTTCTGGAGTCTCATAAGGATCTACCTTCGGCTGCCTCCCCTTCCTCATCTATATGCTGCCTCTTGGCAGGATCGTCTGAAGACATGGGGTCAGGTTCCACATGTCCCGTTAAACATTGGGAAGACCGAAGCCATCGTCTGCACCCCACCATAAGCTCTCTATCCTTGCCACCGATTCCATCCCCCTCTCCAGTCACAGTCTTGAGTTTGCAAACAGTCTGGTTCAACCCACCATCCTATTTGACCCTGAGCTGAGCTTCCGAATCCATATCCATTTCATCAGAAAGACCGCCTATTTCAGTCTTCGTAACATCATCGGCTTTCACCCCTGCATCAGCCCTTGGGCTGCTGAAACCCTCATCTGTGCCTTTATCATAGCTAGACTCGGCTATTCCAATACTCTCCTGGTTGGCCTCTCTCATCCTTCTCCCTCCATGTACTTCATCCAAATTTTTCCTGCCCATATCCTATCCCAAAACATGTTCTCCTATCACCCTATGCTTACTAACCTACATTGGCTCCTAGTCCCCCCCCAGTGCCTCAAATTTAAAATGTTCATCCTCTTGTTCATGGCCTCGTCCCTCCCTATTTTTGTTCCAACCTTTGAACTCTCTGAGAACTTGGCATTCCTCCAACTCTGGCGTTTTGTGCATCATCAATTCCTTCTGTGTACCATTGGTGGCTGTGCCTTCTGCCGTTTAGGCAATAAGGTCTGCAAATCCATCCCTGAGCACCTCCACCTCCCTCTCTTACTTTAAAACCCACAATTTTAACCAAGCTTTTAGTCACCTCTCCCAATATCTCCTTCTCTGGCTCAGCATCCTCTTTTGTCTGATTACGCTTCTGTGAAGTACCTTGGAACATTTTTCTACCTTAAAGGTGCTATATAAATTCAAGTTGTTGAATAGTAGTTGGAATTTTAAGCTCAGTTTTGGGTCAAATGTGCTCTTCCAATTCTGGTCTTGTGCATCCCTGATTTTAATCGCTCCGCTATTGACAGCCATGGCTTTATCTGCCTCGGCTCTCTTTCTTTCCTTCTTTAAGACGCTCCTTAAAACCTACCTTTTTGACCAAGCTTTTTGCCACCTGTCCTAATATCTCGTGGCTCGTTGTCAGATTCGAGGGGCTAGATGACCTACTCCTGTTCCTAATTCTTATGTAAATGGTTGGCTGAGTTTATTAGATATATTCATACACAGCTATGTGTAATATTTTTACATTGTCAGTTGTGCTATATTTGCTATATTACAACAATAGGCAAATTGCTGTCATGGTTAGACTGCTGCAGAACTGTGGTCGGCATCAAAATCGCGCCGCAGGTCCGAGACTGCACAATTCAGTGGATTATCAACAATCTAGAGTGGTATGAATCAGAAATTCTGTATGTATGTAATTATAAATTTCAAAATGGTTGCAATAATATATGGTTAAATCTACATATCATTTGGTGTACTGCAATCTTGAAAGCCTTTTAATTTGTTCGCATCTAGTGTGCAGTCTTTGTGATTCTGGCTGTAATAATTTTTAGAATGTAACTTTTATCTGTTCAGTGTGTGCCGATGTGCTGCTTTTTTCCATCTAAATTACCTCAACAAAGCAGCTTCTATAGAGTTTTACCTAAACGCCTCATGACAGCTTATATTCTTGCTTTGCCAACAAAACTTTTAATAACTACAGCATCCCCTATATAGTGAATTGTACCATCCGATTATACATCACCACCAATGTGTAAAATGATCCATATAAGTGTTAGCATAAAAATGCCCCAACAGATTGCAGTTAATCACAAATTCCACCTAAAATCTAAATTGTGTTTTGTCCTTTTGCTGCTCATGATATCTTCATAGTTGGGTTACAGAAGTAACTAAGAAAATAAGGATTGAAGTCTAACTAACTACCTAAATGTACCATTTCATGCAATCGTTAAAAGTCTCTGCTTCCTCCTTGCCACTGGTCCAAGACCTAGCTCTGTCAAGCCCGTGTGGTGGCTGGTATGCAACGGCCACCCCATGTTTTTTTTAAAATTCATGCACAGGCATCTTCCACCCTTCAATATGCAGTTCAGGACCTGGAATATTAGGTCCTTCATTGAAACACCTGTGAGCTCCACCCTTTTTGGCGTGGAAGCAAGTCTTCCTCGATGTGAGGGCCCGCCTAAGAAGTGTTCCTTACATCAGCTTTATTTGGTTAAAGGTGCCACTTGCTCTAAACTTCAGTTGGATTTTTCGTTAAACTGGGATACCTGATGGAAATCCTTTCACTTGTCTCATGTCTTCAGTTATCAGTTCCATTGTGAAGACTTTGTGTAATAAATAAAAGGGGCCAGTTGCATAATTCCAAGGAGGTTTTGAAATTGGATTGCTCAGTGTGCTTGCTGGGGGAGATTTCTTTTATGTAGACTGTAAAACTTGTAATTCATAATGTGATTTGTCAACGTTAATACTCTTTTTTATTTATGGAGTGTAAATACTTTGTTTTTCTTTTTGCAGCAGTTTGGGGAAACTTTGTCAGCATGAGGTAATGTACAAATTACAACTTTTTTTACTACAAACTTCTATCGACCACTGTTGTTTGTCTTGGTAGTGTTAAATTTAGCAGATGCCAGGTACTCTTTAAAAATTTAACTTGAAACATTTACAGGGAATTTCTCAATGAAATGATAGACTTTGGTAATTTGTGTTTGGCACTGCAGTGGTTTTAATGTTGGTCTGCGATGATGTGTCCGGTTTCTCAAACAGAATTATGCATAAAGATCAAGGGTGGCAAGCAAGCCAAAACCAATTAATCCTGTTCACACGTTCTTTTGATTACAATACAAAATGATGAAAATAGCTAACAAAAGTGAGCTTCAGTTTTGATTTCAAATAAATAAAATCCCCCAGTGTTTGTATAATACATAAACTTGTCAGTTTGATTTTGTATTCTGTCTTCTCGGAATAAAAACATAAATAGTTAAATATTTCCTAATAAGTTGTTTGTTCTGAGTACGAGAAGTGGTTTGCATCACTGAACGTGTTCTGTGATTAGCTAATGGGTAGGGTACTTGTTTTCAGCAGGATGAGTTAATGTTGCCCTATGGACAGGTCCCAGCAGATTGGAAAACTGCAAATGTAACGCCCCTATTTTTTTTTAAAAGAGGCAGACAAAAAGCAGGAAACTATAGACCAGTTAGCCTAACATCTGTGGTTGGGAAAATGTTGGAGTCCATTATTAAAGAAGCAGTAGCAGGACATTGGAAAAGCAAAATTTGGTCAGGCAGAGTCAGCATGGATTTATGAAGGGGAAGTCATGTTTGACAAATTTGCTGCCGTAATTTGAGGATGTAACGAACAGGGAGGATAAAGGGGAACCAGTGGATATGGTGTATTTGGACTTCCAGAAGGCATTTGACAAGGTGCCACATAAAAGGTTATTACACAAGATAAAAGTTCACAGGGTTGGGGGTAATATATTAGCATGGTTAGAGATATGGCTAACTAACAGAAAACAGAGAATCGGGATAAATGGTTCATTCTCTGGTTGGCAATCAGTAACTAATAAGGTACCACAGGAATCAGTGCTGGGACCCCAACTATTTACCATCTATATTAACAACTTGGAAGAAGGGATTGAGTGTAACATAGCCAAGTTTGCTGACGATACAAAGATAGGAGGAAAAGCAATGTGTGAGGAGGACACAAAGAATCTGCAAAAGGACATAGACAGGCTAAGTGAGTGGGCAAAAATTTGGCAGATGGAGTATAATGTTGGAAAGTGTGAGGTCATGCACTTTGGCAGAAAAAAAATCAAAGAGCAAGTTATTATTTAAATGGAGAAAGATTGCAAAGTGCTGCAGTACAGCCTGGACCTTGGGGTACTTGTGCATGAAACGCAAAAGGATAGTATGCAGGTACAGCAAGTGAATGGAATCTTGGCCTTTATTGCAAAGGGGATGGAGTATAAAAGTAGGGAAGTCTTGCTACAGTTATACAGGGCCACACCTGGAATACTGCGTGCAGTTTTAGTTTCCATAATTACGAAAGGATATACTTGCTTAGGAGGCAGTTCAGAGAAGGTTCACTAGGTTGATTCCAGAGATGAGGGAGTTGACTTATGAGGAAAGGTTGAGTAGGTTGGGCCTCTACTCATTGGAATTCAGAAGAATGAGAGGTGATCTTATCGAAACCGATTATGAAGGGGCTTGACAAGGTGGATGCAGAGAGGATGTTTCCACTGATAGGGGAGACTAGAACTAGAGGGATGCCATTTAAAACTGAGATGAGGAGGAGACATTTCTTCTTCTCAGTTGTAAATCTGTGGAATTCGCTGCCTCAGAGAGCTATGGAAGCTGGGACATTGAATAAATTTAAGACAAATAGACAGCTTCTTAAACAATAAGGGATTATGGGGAGCGGGCAGGGAAGTGGTCCCGAGTCCATGATCAGATCAGCCATGATCTTATTAAATGGCGGAGCAGGCTCGAGGGGCCATATGGCCTACTCCTTCTCCTATTTCTTAAGTTCTTATGTATTGGCCAAATTACAGCAGGATATGATATGCACATGGATAGCGATGCCGAATCTACTTAGAAACTCCTAATATTTATTATCCCTTATTAATCAATTAAAGAATTATGCATTTCCAGTGTTTGAATATGTGAACAGCAGTGTGTAATATGAGTTACTAATTCCTTACCCTTTGTATCGCAGAATTATATTAAAAAAACAAACACAATTCTCAGTGTCTCTGGCAGCATCTGAAAAACCTCATTTACTTAGCTGCATTTGCGGCTGCCATTAGCAGTGGCATTCTAATGCCGTCTCGGGTGCGCTAAGTGAACACAGTATGCTTTGATTAGAGAAATGATGTCTTGAGTACTGTGAATGGATTACAGATCAACTGGTTGATACCTTCTGTTGGTTGGATGAGGCACAGGTTTTCAGAGTACAGAGTATCACTTCGTGAACAGAACAGCATGGACACTTAATGTTTTACTACATTAAAGGCGTTATATAAATAAAAGTTATTATTGACAGACGGGCTAATTGTAGTTTTAACACAGATATGGTCTCAAACCAATAAGAGGGTGAAAGTATATAGTTCTTGGTGCAAAGTTAAATTGGTGTGAGACTACATTCTGGAGCAGGCTTTGCATCCACTCAATGCACTTGAGAGTCAATTGCTGACCTGATTCCTGGTTTATACTGCAAACTCAATTTTCATTTCCAAAAAAGTAATAGCATTTCATTTAAAAAAAATCACTGGTCAGAGTTAAAATGCATAAAGATTGCAGTACAGAGTTAATTTTAAAAAAGTATTTACACTTTTTCTATTCTCTTTTGCACAGGTCATTGCAAGAAGAAGGAGAACAAAAAATTGAGAAGAAAATAGAAGAGGTTAGTCAACTTCTTGCTTTACCTTGGAAGTGACGATAAGAAAAAATACCATAATGATCAAAGAGAGACTGATAATTAGTTTTCTTCTTTTGAAGACCCCATTTTTAAAATTTGTTTTTGGAATGTGGGTGATGCTGCAAGGTGTCAGTTATTGCTCGGCCCCCGTTGCCTTGAGGGTTTTAAGAGCAAACCACCTAGTGAGAAACAGATAGGTAGATGAGGTAGGACAGACAGGTTCCCTTCTCTGAACAGCATTAGCAAACCAGTTGTGTTTTTATGACAATCTGGCAGCTTTTCTGGTGTTAGCCCTGAAATTTTCAGATTTCTTGACTTGCCATAGTGGGATTTGAACTTGGGAACTTTATGTTGCTAATCCAGTATCATAATCATACGCTACTAGTATCCTTTACTGCCAGTAAACAACATAAAACATATCGACATCAGTGTGATTCATTTATTCTCCTCCCCCATAATGTATTGGTGGATTCTCTCTGGTAGCATTGGCATTGCACTAAGCATTTGGAAGCAGATTCATTGAATGTAAAAGCAAAATACTGTGGATGTTGGAAATCTAAAATAAAAACAGAAAATGCTGGAAATACTCAACAGATCAGGCAGCATCTGTGGAGAGAGAAACAGAGTTAACGTTTCAGGTTGATGTTTCATTGAATGTAGTTAGAATTAGTGCTCTGGACAGGCTTGAATAGTTGATCCTGCAGTCCTGACATGAGGTTGACTTTCACACCACCGAGAACCTGGAGGTGGCCATTTGCTCACATATTTTCACTCTCTCCTTGCTGGCAGCCCCGTGGAGACTTCAAGGTGACCTTTTGCCTTCTCTGCCTGACCCAGCACAGCCTGGTTCCATAGACCCCCGAGGTGGCCTTTTCCCCTTTCCATCCTTGGTGCTGCTTCTTTCCTCATTCTTCACTTTGTCCTGGCCTGCACGTTACACTTTGAAAGCTGCAGTTGTGGCTCTACCCCCACTGGCTTTATGCATGGGATGATTCCCTAAATGGCTTCCCCACAACTTTGGGAAGCTGTTGTTGTTTAAAGCTCAAAATAATATAGCTTTCATTCTACATCATACTAACATTTCTTGGCCTGCTGCCTTCAGGAACCCTGGGTATGTCAAAAGAGCAGCTTCAAAATAAATGCTAGCATAGTCCAGGATTGTCATGGGATTGACTCTAGGTCAATTCAATTTTTGTTCTTGTGGTTAATTTTAGCCAATGATAGAGAGAATTGAATACAATTGTTTTTGTTCTGAAATTACCATGTTTTCACAAGCTGGGACAGTTTGCATAATTTTAAAGCTTTTTGACATGTTTCTATTTTCCAGGCTGTGGCACCCTTGAAAGAGAAAATTAGAGAAATAGAAACAAGGTAAGTGTTGCTTCTATTTGCTTATATTGGGTTGTATGAAGGAGGGTGAGATGAAGTAAGGTGGGTGGAGGCTTATGTGGAGCATAAACACTGGGTATAACGAGGTTGGGCTGAATGACCTGTTTCTGTGCTGTAAATTCTATGTAATATGTGCATCTTGTAAATCCAAGTTGCTCCATCCGTGCTGTTGCTTGTAGTGAAGCAGATTCACTTAATATTCGAGATGATGCTGATTGGAAATAGGATGAGTGGCACAGCTGACGTCACCATTTCGGCTTGGGTGCTGCGGTCAAGTAATGTTTTAATGCATATTTTGTTCCCCTTTGCTCTCCTAGTGTTAATGCTGAGATTATGTTCCATTGTAACTACTGAATCATCTCTTTATACTTTCCATGACACTAATATCCTTCCTATGGTTATCAAATAGCCTTGACTTTGAAAATGTCAACAATTTAAAGTTGAGAGCTCCTTTTTGATGTGAAATTTGTTGAGCAAGCCTACTTGTCTACGAAGAAGAGCAAGGGCGTTATCCCCGGTGTGCTAGCCAATAGTTATCCCTCCATCAACATCACTAAAACATCTCGTCCATTATTACATTGCGGTTTGTGGGAGCTTGCTGTGCGCAAATTGGCTGCTGCGTTTCCTACATTACAATAGTGACTACACTTCAAAAGTACTTCATTGTTTGTAAAGTGTTTTGGGACGTCCTGAGATTGCGAAAGGCGCTATGTAAATGCAAGTCTGTTTTTTCTTTACTGAATTTTATTGCAACTGACATCATTGTTTGGTATAAACAGTTCTTTTAGCTAAAGCAGGTGCAGTTTATAATTATGGTGTAAGTAGACTGTGAAATTCTATTTTTTTAACACCCCCCGCCCCTCCCCCGTGGCTTTGTGTTTTTGTTTTTAATGGTCTCTAGTTGCTGTGTTGAGTGTGAGAAAGTACATAACTTGATACAAGTGCAATAGTGAAGTCGAGGACTGAGCTTAACACAGGATCATTTTAAAGGTGACAAACAGTTTGGGATCGAATCTCTACCAATAAACATTTTAGCTAAGTAAACAGGTAATCAACATAGTCAAATTGCGATATGCTAATAAAAGCTTTGGGCCATAATTTGCTGAGGCAGGGCTTCTAATGGCATCTGCCATTAGTTGGACTAGCCCTTGTACGTTTGTTTAAAAAAAATTTGCATGGCAAGTTGCTGAAAGTGCAAGCGGATAACATCGCTATGCGAGAAACCGGGCATCTGCAACCTGAATGATCAAGACCAGCAACTGTGTATCATCGTAACCAGTCTGGTTGAAGGATTGCAAAATTAACAGCGCAAGGACCGAAGAAAGTGTACGTTAGAGTGGGTGGATTCAATGTCAAATCGGGTACAGAAAGAAATAGAGAGGGAAAGAAAGATTAGATTAAGAGAGAGAGAAAAAGACAAAGGAAACGTTTTTGAAAAGTTAATTTAAAATTTGACATTTTTAAATCTCCAACAACAATGATACTCCACATTTGTAATCGTTATTTTTCAATGCCAAAGAAGTTGACTGGCAGTAATTAATACTCATCACATTGTTAAAAGGGGACTTTGACTGGAATGGACTAGATTTAACTTTCTAGTGCCAGTTTAGTTCATATCTACCATGCAAATGCAAGAACTTCATGCCGTTTAATGCATTTCAGTGGTGAGGCAGATAGCAAGATACTATTTTTCTGAAGCTAACGGTGGAGCAACGCATCTCGGACAGCATTTTTTGGATTTCTACTGTTAAACAAGCATCTGCTCACAACTGAAGTTGCTGTAGCATTCACACATAAATAATAGCAAACGCCATTAACCTTACTGTTATTTTGACAGCAAATTATGGCCCAATATCTTTCCTACTATCGTGGTTTATTCTGTTAACCTGTGCTTGTGTATCCGCCTTGCAGTATTTTTTAAAAATTCTTTATGGGATGTGGGCATTGCTGGCAAGGCCAGCATTTATTGCCCATCCCTAATTGCCCATGAGAAGATGATGGTGAGCTGCCTATTTGAACTGCTGCAGTCCCTGTGGTGAAGGTACTCCCACAGTGCTGTTAGTTCCAAGATTTTGACCCAGTGGCGATGGTGGAACGGTGATATACTTCCAAGTCAGGATGGTGTATGACTTGGAGGGGAATGTGGAGGTATTGGTGTTCCCATGTGCCTGCTACCCTTGTCCTTCTAGGTGGTAGAGGTCGTGGGTTTGGGAGGTGCTGCCAAAGAAGCTTTGGTGAGTTGCTGCAGTGCATTTTATACATGGTACACACTGCAGCCATGGTACGTCGGTGATGGAGGGAGTGAATGTTTAAACTGGTGGTTGGGGTGCCAGTCAAGCGGGCTGCTTTGTTCTGGATCGTGTCGAGCTTATTGAGTGTTGTTGGAGCTGCACTCATCCAGGCAAGTGGAGAGTATTCCATTACACTCCTGAATTGTGCGTTGTAGAAGGTGGAAAGTCTTTAAGGAGTCGGGAGGTGAGACACTCGCTGCAGAATACCCAGCCTCTGACCTGCTCTTGTTGCCACAGTATTTATGTGGCTGGTCCAGTTAAGTGTCAATTGTTGTAATTGTGCAAGCCTGTCACTGTGACTGACTCGGAAGTGCCCATACCTAATTACAAGCAATGCATTGGAATTCTTCCACAGAGCTGCATTGTGGTTTACAGACATAAGAAAAGTGTTTCACTTATTGATGAATATAATTGATCTAAATTTCACATCATAGTGTAGAATTGAATTTACCCACAGAAGATTTCAATTTAGCAATTCTACAAAAGGGAGTTTCTATCAGATCCACTCATTGCAAAACAAACTGACGGTCTACTTTTTAAAGTTTAAAAACTGGTTTTAAAAAAAAAAGTTAAATGTAAAGTTTAATCTTGATTGAACAAATATTTTTAAAATGAGGTATAAGTATTTAATCAAAATGCAACTGCCAGTAAGTAATTCTATGTTTTACTTAATTGGGATAACCGAAAAATATCTTTTGTTTGCAACAGCATATCGCAAAAATATCCTCCAGTAAAGTTCCTATCTGAAAAGGATCGTAAAAGAATTCTGGTAAGTCATTCTTGGTTTCCTGTTGATCCATTCAAGCAGTTGTATATGTAACTGTTCCTTATTTAACAGTGTATTTCAGGCCTTGAAGTTCAGTTTGTTTTTTCCAGTTCATTTGTTGGGAGCAGAGATAGCAGTACACATCTTTACAGGGAGCAATTCATTATTACAGTAACTCATTTTGATTTGGGTGCTAAATCTAGCTATCCATGATTTTGAATTCTATATCCTTGTATATTAATCTCATCATTTAGTCCGATTATGCCTCTAAAGCAGCTTGACATTTATTTTCTATGTTAATGCCACGATATAAATGCAAGTTGTTGCTGATCGCTGTAAAAAATGAAAGTTTCAACCTAGTACCTAGTGGATGCAGGCACGGAACACACATGCACAGATTGGCTTTGAATTGTCACATAGAACTCAAAAGGATGGCTGGTACAAGATCCTGGAAGAGTAAGACTTATTTCAGTTAACATTTTTAATGGCCCGTAATTTGCAGCCCCTACAGGTGCGAATGGGGTGCATACGTGCCCGTAAGGGCCTCGCAAGTTTCGGGTTTTCACGTGCGAAATGCATGCATAAAAACCCAGAACTTGCGATTTGTCAAGAATCACATGAGATAAAACATATTAGATGTTACTGTTACTGAAAGATCCAGATGTCAGTTATAATATTTTGTAATACTGTTTATCTACCACTTTATAAAACCCAATTAAGAATCTTCTTGACAGATCATCTGTATTCCCGGGAAAAGAGCATCTGCGGAGGAGATACCTCTGCAAATGCCCGTGAAATTTTTACCCTTTCTTACTCTTCTTCTGGTAAAAGCAGGCCTTACACCTGCTTATACCAGCACAAGTGTTTGAAAAAAAATGTTTATGTTCATTTAATCATTTAAACATTGAAAAACCTGTGCAATAAGGTAAGGTTATTTTTAGCCCATTTAAAACATTTACATTTTTCAAAAAATTAAATTTTTGTTTTAAATATTTAATAAAATGACATTTTAATTCATTTTAAATAATTTTTGTCATTTATTTGATGTATACATGTATTTTTTGGGGTATTCCCATTCATGTTTATGGGGATTCTGTACATATAGAATCCCCTTAAGGATGAATGGGGATCCTCACTCATTCGTTGGGCCAGACCACGTGATCCCAGGGGTACTTGTGAACCTCATGCGTCCCGGGATACGTGGGCCTTTACTGCCGGAGAGGCTCCAGGAACCTCCGTACCTTCTGGACCACCAGGTACATGGGCATTTTATTTGTGGATCGAGGCATTTCCCCGATTGCAGCTTCCGACCGCAAATTCAGGGCCAATCTCTACTTAGCTAGTAGATCTCCCATGGTACAGTTCATGGATAGCCCAGCACCAAATGTGTCATTTCCGATGTTTGTTGTGAGACTGATGTCACGTAACGTAACCCAACAGTATTTCATCCATCATCATAATGCAGCAAATTTACTCGAGCAATATATCACATGAGATAAAACATATTAGATGTTACTGATACTGAAAGATACAGGTGTTAGTTATAATATTTGTAATACTATTTATCTACCACTTTATAAAACCTGATTAAGACACAAGTAATTAATTTTGCCCTTCCTAAAACTAATAGTGCTAAGATCCAGGAATTCTTGTGGCATTTGATTTACAAGTAAACACAAGCAATTTCAGCCTTATTTTGGCTACTGTTGAAGCTACATTTGAAATTATGTATGCAGCTTTGGGCACCCAACATTCAGAAGAGCATTGTGACATGGTACACACGAGCGTGCTTTATGGGATTTGGGGCTCGAAATTATTTTGAACTTTTCACAACAGAAAAGATAAAGAGGGGATATAATCCTGGTCCTTAAATGAGAAATTTTCAGAAACGTTGATTATTTAAATACAGGTTATTTAACTTAGATTGTGATAGCAGACCAAGTACAATGAATCGGTCTTGCCAAAGACTGGCGATTAGAGGATATTTTGACCCATCCCCTGAGTAGAGAACTGTTAATCAGATTCTTAGAAAAACATTAATGCTGGTCATTGTGGAAAAAGAGCTGGATTAATATTTGATTTGGATCATAAAGATGAATATGAGTAGATTTAATTTAATGCTGTATGGGAAACAAATCTCTTCATTTAAAGACGGTTAGTTGTGTAACTGACAGATAATACTTCATTAGGTCTTAATCGTGAGACTGCGAAGAAGTCTCAACAGGAATGGTAGCATAGTGGTTATGTTACTGAAGTAGTAATCCAGAGGCTTGGACTAATGATCCTGAGGTGCGAGTTCAAATCCCATCAGCTGGGGAATTTAAATTAATTTAATTAAATAAATCTGGAATAAAAAGCTAGTATCTCTAATGAAACTATCGGATTGTCGTAAAAACCCATCTGGTTCACTAATCTGCTGATCTGGCCTATATGTGATGCCACAGCAATGTGGTTGACCCTTAACTGCCCTCTGAAATGGCCTAGCAAGCTACTCCGTTGTAAAAACCATTACGAAAAACAATAATAAGAATAAAACTGATGGACCACCCGGTATCAACCTCAGCACCGGCTTTGGACACGACAAGGGCACACCCAGCCCAGTCAACCCTGCAAAGTCGTCCTCGTGAACTTCTGGGGACTTGTGCCAAAATTTGGAGAGATGTCCCACAGACTAGTCAAGCAAGAGCCTGAAATAGTCATAGTCACACATTCACGCCTTTCAGCCAATGTCTCAGATTCCTCTATCACCATCTCTGGGTATGTCCTGTCCCACCGGCAGGATAGACCCACCAGGCACAGTGGTATATAGTCGGGAAGTGAATGGCCCTGAGAGTCCTCAACATTGACTCCAGACCCCATGTGAAGTCTCATGGCTTCAGGTCAAGAATGGACAAGGAAACCTCCTGCTGATTACCACCTACCGCCCTTCCTCAGCTGATGAATCAGTACCATGTTGAACAGCACTTGGAAGAAGCACTGAAGGTAGCAAGGGCAGAGAATGTACTCTGGGTGGGGGTCTTCAATGTCCAAGAGTGGCTCGGTAGCACCACTACTGACCGAGCTGGCTGAGTCCTAAAGGACATAATAGCCAGACTGGGCCTGTGGCAGATGGTGAGAGAACCAACACGAGGGAAAAACCTGCCCTCGTCCTTGCCAATCTACCTGTCTCATATGTATCTGTCCATGACAGCATTGGTAACAGTGGAGATGAAGTAACTCCAGGGTGGGCAATTATTTGGGCTGGAGGGCCACTTAACAAGTTTTGGTGAGCTGTTGAGGGCCACACACCAATATTCCCCCTAAGGTACGTGATTGCGCACCAATCACGAGGTACCGTGCAGGCCGCTCACCAGCTCCTGCCACTGGAAGAGACACCACACATTTTTTTTGAGGGGACATTGCCATGCACTTAAATGAATTGTGTTAACAACAGTTACTATTAAAATTTGTTACAACATTTATTGTATAAAGTAGCAATACTTATTAACATGCTAACAAACATGATGCAGGTTAATGAGTCACATTGAAAAGTGCATGGTCTGTTTAGTCCAAATGGTCTAAAATCATTCTTATAGTGGAAAGTGAGAGATCGCTTCTGCTTCCACTGGCAATTATAAACAAGGTATAAGGCACAATCGAGGATAAAATCATTTATACAACCTTTAAAAATTGCACATGAAAGTGCTACTTTGATGCTTTGGAAACCTTGCAAAGAAATAATTAGGTGACTCAGAAAATGATTTATACCGCAAATTGCGCCACAGAGCAGCCATCAAATCAGGCTTGTTCATTGTCATCGTACTATCACTCCTGAGAAAAGTTAAGAACGTTATAGAGTTTGTGGACTTTCATTTGAGAATGGGCACAAGTAATGCATCATTATAGTACATAATTCCTTCCCTGAGTGCTACTTATGGCCAGCGACATAAATATCTACGTCCCTCTTCCAGTCATAACAATAAACATAAATTGTTCATGGTATGGGGAAAAAGGGCTTAAATTAAGAGTGAATACAATGTCCAGTATACCTGGGTCCATTTAGTTATGCCTCCACTAAGCTAATTAAAGGGATAATCTTAAAATGAGTGAATAATTGTACCAGAATTAACAGTCATTAGTGAGTGAGAGCGAAGTGCTAAATTGGTAAATTTGAAACAGGCCAACTCATAGTGTTGATCATCGCTCCCATTTCTACCATCTCAATAATTTGTAAACATAAATTTAGATAGTCATCAGATATTATCTTAAATACACAATGTAGTGTAAAATAGTAATATCTTCCATTACTAAATGAATTAAATGATTGATTATATGTTGTACTGAAAGTCTGTGGCTTTTTGGCAGAGTGGCTGGAGTCTGCGGGGCCTCCGACGCGAGAGGTGTTCTTTGTGGTCTGCTGCCTATGGGAGCCCGTGGCTATACAAGGCTGAACTACAATCATGCGTGCCATTACCTGGAGTCCTTGTGCTCTGGGATCTACTCCCTTGTCTAAGATGGCGATGAGAGCCCCCCTGCCGTCATACTCTGGGTACCAGGAGAGGAAAGATGTAGCGCCGGTCTCTTTCCTTGATAAGAGTAATCGAGATGAGTAACCATGACCCAACTCAGACTAATGTGCAGTTCGAGTTCCTGTTCTACCATTTAATTTGATCATGGGTGATCTGTACCTCGACTCCATTTACTTGCCTTTGAACCATATACCTTGATACCATTGCCCAATAAAAATCAAGCGATCTTTCAAAAATCTAGCGATCAACAGTAAATCGCCTAAAATCATATTCATATCTTTTAACATATACACCTTGAGATGTTGAGTAATGCATTACTGATTTGTGGTGGAATCTCATTTTGACAGACTGTAAGCAGAGGCAGTGATTGAGAAGCTTGATGAATAGTGCCAGCTGCAGTTGGAAGGTCAGGAATTGGTCTGTCCGCAAACTAGTGACCAGCCTCATTGTAATATGTTAAATATAGTAATCGGGCCCAATTTTCCCCAACCCCTTTTTTCAGCGCACTTACCTTAAATGCGCCGACTTTGTGCGCTGGAAACGGCACCAAAAAAAAGGGGCCCCACCCTGCCCGCTCTGCCGACTCTCCAGTGTCCCAGCGTGGCGTAGCTTGTGAAGTGGGGGCCGGAGCAACAGGCCAGCGCAGGAAGCACTGCCGGCAGCTGTGTGCATGCACAGTGAAGTCTGCGCGCATGCTCCTGCCCTCCCAGCGTGTCCTGCGGGCTTTGAGCAGCATCCGATGCTCACAGCTCCTATCCCTGGCCGAAGGGACACCCTGATCTTCACTGCACCCTATCCCCGGCCGAGTGGACTCCTGCACTGGCCGGCAGGCTGAGTTCCTGGGCCTAGGTAGGACTTCAATTTTATTGTTTATTTATTGATGGTTGTGCTTGAAAGTTTTGATTGGGGGGGTGGGGGAGGCAGGGGAGGAGGAGGAGAGTTTTTGGGGGTGGGGGGAAAGTGTGTTTTGGTGGGGGGGGCGGGGGGGGGGACTTTTTAAAAAAAAAAAAAACTTGATTCTGGCATAAAGGTAGGACTTTTATTTTTTATTTGTTATTGCTTGATTGCTTATTACTTTTTGTTGTTTGCATAGTGCTTTGTAAGTCTTGGTGCAGGTCCTCTCAGCTTCCTTCTATTTTTTATTTGTTACTGAATGCTTATTTTTGTGCTTTGTTTAGTGCTTTGTAAGTCTTGGTGCTTTAAATGTACTAACCTGCGCCTATTTCTTTTGAAAAGCATTTGGAAAGCAGTGACTGGATCGGTCCGAGTCAGCATGGATTTATGAAAGGGAAATCCTGCTTGACAACTCTTCTAGAATTTTTTGTGGATGTAACTGGTCGTGTGGACAAGGGAGAACCAGTGGATGTGGTGTATTTGGACTTTGAAAAGGCTTTTGACAAGGTCTCACACAAGAGATTGGTGTGCAAAATTAAAGCACATGGTATTGGGGGTAATGTATTGACGTGGATAGAGAACTAGTTGGCAGACAGGAAGCAGAGAGTTGGGATAAACGGGTCCTTTTCAGAATGGCAGGCAGTGACCAGTGGGGTGCCGCAGGGCTCACTGTTGGGACCCCAGCTATTTACAATATACATCAATGATTTGGATGAAGGAATTGAAGGTAAAATCTCCAAGTTTGCAGATGACACTAAGCTGGGTGGTGGTGAGAGCTGTGAGGAGGACGCTAAAAGGCTGCAGGGTGACTTGGACAGGTTAGGTGAGTGGGCAAATGCATGGCAGATGCAGTATCATGTGGATAAATGTGAGGTTATCCACTTTGGTGGCAAAAACGCAAAGGCAGAATATTATCTGAATGGTGGCAGATTAGGAAAAGGGGAGGTGCAATGAGACCTGAGTGTCATGGTGCATCAGTCATTGAAAGTTGGCTTGCAAGTACAGCAGGCGGTGAAGAAAGCAAATGGTATGTTGGCCTTCATAGCTAGGGGATTTGAGTATAGGAGCAGGGAGGTCTTACTGCAGTTGTACAGGGCCTTGGTGAGGCCTCACCTGGAATATTGTGTTCAGTTTTGGTCTCTTAATCTGAGGAAGGACGTTCTTGCTATTGAGGGAGTGCAGCGAAGGATCACAAGACTGATTCCCGGGATGGCAGGAGAGACTGGATTGACTGGGCCTGTATTCACTGGAGTTTAGAAGGATGAGAGGGGATCTCATAGAAACATATAAAATTCTGACAGGACTGGACAGGTTAGACGCAGGAAGAATGTTCCCGATGTTTGGGAAGTCCAGAACCAGGGGACATAGTCTAAGGATAAGGGGTAAGCCATTTAGAACTGAGATGAGAAGAAACTTCTTCACTCAGAGTTGTTAACCTGTGGAATTCCCTACTGCAGAGCGTTGCTGATGCCAGTTCATTGGATATATTCAAGAGGGAGTTAGATGTGGTCCTTACTGCTAAAGGGATCAAGGGGTATGGAGAGAAAGCAGGAAAGGGATACTGAGGTGAATGATCAGCCAAGATCTTATTGAATGGTGGTGCAGGCTCGAGGGGCCAAGTGGCCTACTCCTGCACCTATTTTCTATGTTTCTTAACTGCCCGTAAGGTTTTTCAGAGCTGGCCACATACGCTGACCTAAGTCGTTTTGGAATAAGTTTTAGCTGGCCAAAGTGGCATAAATGGCCAAAACTGGCGTAAGTGTCTATGAAAGCCCCCTTTTGAAAAAAAAAGTTGGAAAAAAAAATCGTACCTAACTGACTTACTCTGGAGCAAATGTTTTGGGGAAAATGGCATTTTTTAACTTGTGCCAGAAAAAACAACTTAGTCCAAAAAAATTGATGCAAGTCATGGCCAAAATTGGGCCCTATATCCCAGGGCAGATTTCAGATTCCACAACCAAATGTGTCTCACACACTACAGGTGTTGGACTAATCAACTAGACTGGGTTGCTGAAGTTGGATTCTTAAAGACAAGTTTCAATTGAAAAAGCAGATACTAAACTTTTTTTTGAAGCCTTGATGCTTAGTTGTATTTTGCTCCCTACAGTAGATTCTGTTGCAGTAAAGTTACCCATTTTTGTTCCCATTTTCTCGCTCCCTCTGGCACGCTTGCTCCCTCGCTACCTTTGGCGCCCTCGCTCCCTCGGGCTGGCTCGATCGCCCTCTCTCTCTCTTGCCCCCCCCCGTCGCGCGAACGCCCCCACCTTCCCCCCCCCCCCCCCCCCTTCTTATTACAATACTGTTACAACTGCAGGCTCTCTGCCTAAATCTTTCACAGTCCTGGTCGCAGAATGTCATGTCCCTATAAAGTTTCCTAACTTTTTAATACCTAATGCTTTTCTCATTTATAACACTTATGTATTCCAATTACTCAATTTATTTTTTGCTTTCTATTTTTCCTAATTCTTTATTACCTAAGTTCCCATATGGACTAAGACCAATGGTTGCTCACTGAGCCCTCCTGGAAATATGTTTGTCTGTTCGTTGATGTCCTTTATCCCAGCATCAGGGTGGCAAAGTACCTATTTGAACTCATGTTATACCTATCTGTCCCCATGACCATTGAGTCTCTTTCTCTTTGCACCTGCTCCACAGGTTTTATTTTGTGTCGTATCTACCTATCCTCTTTTTTTTGAATTTGGGTGAGGTGGAGTGGGTAGGGAAGAAATTGAATTGAAAGTGATTTTTTTTTTTAAAGTTATGTGTTATGTTTTTTATTGCAGATAACTGGAGGAGCTGGATTTGTAGGTTCTCATCTTGCTGATAAACTCATGATGGATGGTCATGAAGTAACTGTCGTTGACAACTTTTTCACAGGCCGAAAAAGGAATGTGGAACACTGGATTGGGCATGAGAACTTTGAATTAATCAATCATGATGTGGTAGAACCATTATATATTGAAGGTGAGTTATGATTAACTAGTCATTCATCCCAGTTTATGGGATCTTGTATGCAAAATGGCTACATAGGTCACTGTATTTCAAGACAATTCATTATATGTGAAGCACTTTGAGTGGAAATGGAAGAAAATAGAGTTGGAAAACCTGGGTGCCCAGTTTGAAATTAAGACAGGTTGGTAAATAAGGATATAGTTAGTCTGAAGTTAATGTTCAGGATGCCTAGATGAGGTATTCTTGAAGCTCGCATTGAGCTTTGTTGGAAGAATCTATGAGGTCAACAACAAAGAGGTCAGAGTGGGAATGAGATGGGGAAGTTGAAAATGGCAAGCCACAAGTAGCTTGGATTGCACTTTCAGATAGCATGGATGTGTTTGGCAACGCAGTCAATCTGTATTTAGTTTCCCCAATGTGAAGGAGACCACGCAGTGAGCATATAATATTGTATACTAGATTATATGAAGTACAAAAATATTACTGCCTCACGCAGGAGGAGTATTTGGGGCTGGGGACAACGGTGTAGGAGGAGGTGAATGGGCAGTTGTTGCATCTCCTGCAGTACACAGAACATTGCCAGGGGAAGAGCACTTTGAAGTAGGGTAGCTGTAAAAGTGAACTAGGAGGGAATAATACCTCTGAAAAGTGGGAACTGGAAAGGGAGGTGTGTTTGATGAGGAGGCGGGGCGGGGGTGGGGGGATGGGTGGATCTTATTGTAGGTGGTGGAAAATGATCTGATGATTGCAGAGGCTGGTGGGCTGGAAGACCAGAGGGACTCCGCGTCAGTTCTGAAGAGGAGAGGAAGAGGTCAGGGCAAAAGTATGGGAAATAGGACAGACCCTCTCAAGAGCCCTAATGATCACTGCACATGGAAATCCTTGGCTGAAGAGAAAGGAGGACCTTTCAGAAATTCTGGTGCAGTGCAACAAAGCATACTCTAGGTAGCTATATGGCTCAGAGACGTGGACCATATATAGTAGACACCTCAAATCGCTGGAGAAATACCATCAACGATGTCTCCACAAGATCCTGAAAATCCCCTGGGAGGACAGACGCACCAAGGTTAGCATCCTTGATTAGGCCAACATCCCCAGCATCGAAGCACTGACCACACTCTACCAGCTCTGTTGGGCGGGCCACATTGTTCGCATGCCTGACTCAAGACTCCCAAAGCAAGCGCTCTATTCGGAACTCCTACACGGCAAGCGAGCCCCAGGTGGGCAGAGGAAACGTTTCAAGGACACCCTCAAAGCCTCCTTGATAAAATGCAACGTCCCCAATGACACTGGGAGTCCCTGGCAAAAGACCGCCCTAAGTGCATCTGGGAGGGCGCTGAGCACCTTGAGTCTCATCACCGAGAGCATGCAGAAATCAAGCGCAGGCAGCGGAAGGAGTGTGCGGCAAACCAGACTCCCCACCCATCCCTTCCTTCAACGACTGTCTGTCCCACCTGTGACAGAGACTGTAATTCCCGTATTGGGCTGTTCAATCACCTAAGAACTCACTTTTAGAGTGGAAGCAAGTCTTCCTCGATTTCGAGGGGCTGCCTATGATGATGAGGTTGCTGTGGGAATCGAGTGGGCTTGTAACAGATGTCCATGGAAAGCCCATTATTGGAGATAAAGAACTCTGGAAATGGAAGGGAGGGATCAAAGATAGGCCCTGTGAAGGTTGAAATTGGAAGCATAGTTAATAAAAATTCACAAGATCAGAGTGAGAGCAAGAAGCAGCAACCATACCGTCATCAATGCAGCAGAAGAGGTGGCCTGAGTAGGACTGGAACAAAGAGTGTTCAACGTACTGTTCAAAAAGACAGACGTAGCTAGGACATTAGCAGATGTCCGATAGCGACTCTTTTATCAGAAACAAGTGAATTAAAAGAGAAGTTATTAAATGTGAAAAGAAGTTCTGCCAGGCAGACGAAAGTGGTCTTGGATGGAGACTGGTTGCACTGTTCAAAGGTTAAGTGGAGGGCCCACAGGCTTTCTGGTAAGGAATTGAGTTGTAGAGGAACTATATGCCCATAATGAAAAGACAATGGGCAAAACATTCAGGGCTTTACGCCAACCATTATCATTAAAAAATAGCGAAAGAGCGGTTCCTGCAGTATCCTCCAGTTTCGTCGTCCCAGTAGCACTGCTGGTAAGTATTAATGCTCTGCAAAAAAAAAAGGCAGATTGGTGACGTCAACGCTGACTTAACGTCACCACGGCTAGTTTCGCTCCTAACGCTGAGGTCAGCGCTGGGTCATAACTACGCCAGGGAAACCCAGCATGCAAAGAGACTGACAGTAGCATTGTCAGCACCTCTTAAAGGGACACACACATCTTTCAGATAAGTTTGCATTTAAGCTTTTGGACTATTTTTTATTTTATTGTAGTGGTGGCTTGCTGCAATGGTTACGTTTTTTTTAAGTCTGTAAGGGGTGTTTGCAAGGCCTCTGATGGTAAAATGCAGGCCTCTGCAAAAACAGAACATTTTGCAAATACTCAACAGTTCAGGTGACATCCATGGAGAGAGAAACAGAGTTCATGTCTCGAGTTGCAATGCTGCCTGACCTGCTGAGTGTTTCCAGCATTTTATGCTCTCATTTCAGACTTGCAACATCCACTCGCAGGGGCAGAGGAGGAGGGGGAGGAGGAGGAGGAGGCGGCGATGGAGGCAGGATGGATCCTAGCTATCCAATTAGTCCTACTTCCCTGTTCTTTCTCCAAAGCCCTGCAAATGTTTCCCCTTCAAGTATTTATCTAATTCTCTTTCGAAAGTGAATCTGCTTCCAACACCCTTTCAAGCAATGCCTTCCTGATCACAACAACTCGCTGTGTAAATTTTATTTTTCTCATGTCGCCTCTTTTTTTGCCAATGACCTTAAATCTGTGTCCTCTGGTTACTGACGCTTCTGCCACTAGGAACAGTTTCTCCTTATTTACTCTATCTAAACCCTTCATGAGTTTGAACACCTCTATCAAATCTTCCCTGAATGTTCTTTGAAGTAGAAGAATTCCAGTTTCTCTAGTCTCCACATAACTGAAGTCTTTCATCCCTTGATACCATTCTAGTAAATCTCCTTTGCACCCTCTCTAAGACCTTGACATCCTTCCTAAAGTGTGGTGCCCAGAATTTGCCACATTACCCCAAATGTAGCCCAATTAGTGTTTGGCTTTTGTACTCTGGCTTTATAAATAAAGCCAAGTATCCCTATGCCTTTTTAACAGACATCGCAACATATCCTGCCACCTTCAAAGACTTGTGTGCGTACACTCCCAGCTAAAATTTTACCATTTGGTTTATGTTGCCTCACCTTATTCTTCCTACCAAAATGAATCACTTCACACTTCTTTGCATTAAAGTGTCATTTGTCTCGTGTCTGCCCATTTTACCAGTCTATGCCCTCCTGAAATCTGTTACAATCCTCCTCACTGTTCGCTACATTTTCAAGTTTAGTGTCACTTGCAAGTTTGAAATTATGCTGTGTATACGCAAGTCCAGGTTATTAATATCTATCAACAATAGCAGTGGTCCCAACAGCGACCCCTGAGGGACACCATCGCACAGTTCCCTCCAGACTGAAAAACAACTGTTCACCACTATTGTATCTATGAAGCTATTGCCCCTTTAATCACATGGGCTTCAATTTTGCTAACAAGTCTATTACATGGCACTTTATCAAAAGCCTTTTGACAGTTCATATACACAATATCAGCCGCACTACTCTCATCAACCCTCTCCGTTACTTCATCAGAGACCAGACATATCCACACCGTGACTGAGGATGGGTATCCTGTGACGAGTGGCTCATTTGCTGATTCCTCATAATCGCCCATCTACAAGGCTCAGGTCAGGTGTGCGATGGAATACTCACTACTTGTCTAGATGGGTGCAGCCACAACAACAGTCAAGCACCTTGGCACCATCCAGGCCAAAGCAGTTCACTTCTCCCCTACCACTGAAATCAGTATTCACGCCCACCATCACCGACACACTGGGTGCAGTATATACCATCTACAGAATACACTGCAAAGGCTTACTCCAACAGCACCTCACACTCCACCACAGAGAAAGACAAGAGCACTGATATCATGAGGACACTTCCACGTTTCCCTCCCACACTTGGATATATATCACTGTTCCTTCGTTGACACTGAGTCAGATTACAATAGTAATATCACTATGGGAGCACTATCACAATAATTACTGTTGTTCAAGAAGGACCACCATCTCCTCACCGTGGACAGTAAATGCAGTCCTACATAAGAACATCATAAATAGGAGCAAGAGTCAGCCATTTGGCTCCTTGAGCCTGCTCCGCCATTCAATAAGATCATGGCTGATCTGATGTTGGCCTCAACTCCACTTCCCTGCCCTCTCTCTTGACTCCCTTATCGTTCAAAAATCTGTCTATCTCCACCTTAAATATGTTCAATGACCCAGACCCAGTCCTGCCAGTGTTTTCCACATTCCATGAAAAACACAGTAGATTTTTTTCAGGTGGCTTGTTTATAACGGGTTGACGGGAATGAACAAAAGGAAACCATTTATTATTATGACCAGTAAATTGCTTTTTAATCTGTTCTTTTACTCTTCGACGCCCAAAAATTACATTTTTATTTGCCATTTCATGGAAATTAATAGATCAGTCAAATGTGACTTTAAAAAATCCAATTTTGCATGGTTCTTTTTTTTTAATTTAGATTTTAAGATATGACCTTTTACAGCTATACAAGTAGCCTGAATGTCTGAATGCTTAGATAAACTTTAAGATGAATGTGTGTTTTTTGTAATTCAATAGCGACATTTCAACACTGAAAATTCTGTGGTAGGAACCCAATCAGGATCAAAAGTGATGACTACATTTTGTCTGCTAAAATCACCTCATAAGTGATTATGACAATTATGTAACCTAATTTTGAGTTCAGCCATCCTGCTTTTTCATTCTACAGCACTGTTTTATCTGAAACCTTGTTCTTGCATCACTAAATGATACTTGCATTACTTGTTCAGTGAGAGGCGGGAGTTCCGGGGATCGGAGAGGCCTACAAAAGGCCAGTGAGACCAGGAGCAGCGCGAGTTCGGCGAGAGGCGGGAGTTCCAGGGATCGGAGAGGCCTACAAAAGGCCAGTGAGACCAGGAGCAGCGCGAGTTCGGCGAGAGGCGGGAGTTCCGGGGATCGGAGAGGCCTACAAAAGGCCAGAGAGACCAGGAGCAGTGCGAGTTAGGCGGGAGTTCCGGGGATCGGAGAGGCCTACAAAAGGCCAGCGAGACCAGGAGCAGCGCGAGTTCGGCGAGAGGCGGGAGTTCCGGGGATCGGAGAGGCCTACAAAAGGCCAGTGAGACCAGGAGCAGCGCGGGTTCGGCGAGAGGCTTGTGCAGCTACAGGGAGAAGGCAAAAAAGAAATAGAAAGAAACAGAAAGGTAACGTCACAACCAAGGGGGTAAGTGATTGGCTGGTGATTGGTGAGTAGTTTTTCTTTTCTCTCTTCTATAACAGTGAGTAAACTTTAGAATTGTTGCCAATTTAAGTGTATCTAAGGGTTAAGTCATGGCAGGAGAGCTCGGTCACGTGATATGCTCCTCCTGTACCATGTGGGAACTCGGGGACACTTCCGGTGTCCCTGACGACTACGTGTGCAGGAAGTGTATCCGCCTCCAACTCCTGACGGTCCGCGTTGCGGAATTGGAGCTGAGGGTGGATTTACTCTGGAGCATCCACGATGCTGAGAATGACGTGAGTAGCACGTGTAGCGAGTTGGTCTTACCGCAAGTAAAGGGTCCACAGCCAGAGAGGGAATGGAAGACCAGCAGAAAAAGCAGTGCAAGGAAGTTAGTGCAGGGATCCCCTGCGGTCATCCCCCTGCAAAACAGATACACCGCTTTGAGTACTGTTGAGGAAGATGACTCATCAGGGGAGGGCAGCAGCAGCCAAGTTCATGGCACCATGGCTGGCTCTGCTGCACAGGAGGGCAGGAAAAAGAGTGGGAGAGCGATAGTGATAGGGGGATTCAATCGTAAGGGGAATAGATAGGCGTTTCTGCGGCCGCAACCGAGACTCCAGGATGGTATGTTGCCTCCCTGGTACAAGGGTCAAGGATCTCTCGGAGCGGGTGCAGGACATTCTGAAAAGGGAGGGTGAACAGCCAGTTGTCGTGGTGCACATAGGTACCAACGATATAGGTAAAAAAAGGGATGAGGTCCTACGAGACGAATTTAAGGAGCTAGGAGATAAATTAAAACGTAGGACCTCAAAAGTAGTAATCTCGGGATTGCTACCAGTGCCACGTGCTAGTCAGCGTACGAATCGCAGGATAGCTCAGATGAATACGTGGCTTGAGCAGTGGTGCAGCAGGGAGTGATTCAAATTCCTGGAGCATTGGAACTGGTTCTGGGGGAGGTGGGACCAGTACAAACCGGACGATCTGCACCTGGGCAAGACCGGATCCAATGTCCTAGGGGGAGTGTTTGCTAGTGCTGTTGGGGGGGAGTTAAACTAACATGGGAAGCAATGCAGGGAGACAGAGGGAAACAAATTGGAGACAAAAGCAAAAGACAGAAAGGAGATGAGGGCAGAGAAACCCAAAGGGCCACTGTACAGCAAAATTCTAAAGGGTCAAAGTGTAATAAAAAGGCAAGCATGAAAGCTCGGTGCCTCAATGCAAGGAGTATTCGGAACCCAGGAGAGGGCTCTGAGCTAGTTAGAGTGGGTGAGAGCACAGATGAACAGGACCCCAAGAAAGAATGCAAAAGGCAGGAGGCAACAGAGCAGAGTAGCACTGGGGTAAGTGTAAACCACAAGCTGATAGGAAGGGACAATATGTATGAATATAAAGGGGCTGCAGGAGGGGTCAAAACTAAAAATCATGGTTTAAAAACTAGTATTAAAACACTCTACTTAAACGCACGCAGCATTCGAAATAAAGTAAATGAGTTGACGGCACAAATCATAACAAATGGGTATGATTTGGTGGCCATTACAGAAATGTGGTTGCAGGGTGGCCAAGACTGGGAATGAAACATACAGGGATATCTGACCATTCGGAAAGATAGACAAGAAGGGAAAGGAGGTAGGGTAGTACTGTTAATAAAGGAAGATATCAGGGCAGTTGTGAGAGATGATATTGGCTCTAATGAACAAAATGTTGAATCATTGTGGGTGGAGATTAGAGATAGTAAGGGTCACTGGTGGGCGTAGTTTATAGGCCCCCAAATAATAACTTCACGGTGGGGCGGGCAATAATCAAGAGAATAATGGAGGCATGTGAAAAAGGAACGGCAATAATGGGGGATTTTAACCTACATATCGATTGGTCAAATCAAATCGCACGGGGTAGTCTTGAGGAGGAATTCATAGAATGCAT
This sequence comes from Pristiophorus japonicus, assembly GCF_044704955.1. Classification (NCBI taxonomy): domain Eukaryota; kingdom Metazoa; phylum Chordata; class Chondrichthyes; family Pristiophoridae; genus Pristiophorus; species Pristiophorus japonicus. Next base: position 137,864,118 of record NC_091986.1, on the reverse strand, counting down.
ACAGGATTGTTTCTTAGAACAGTATGTTACAGAACCTACAAGGGAGCAAGCGATCTTAGATCTGGTCCTGTGTAATGAGACAGGAATAATAAACGATCTCCTAGTAAAAGATCCTCTCGGAATGAGTGATCACAGTATGGTTGAATTTGTAATACAGATTGAGGGTGAGGAAGTAGTGTCTCAAACGAGCGTACTATGCTTAAACAAAGGGGACTACAGTGGGATGAGGGCAGAGTTGGCTAAAGTAGACTGGAAACACAGACTAAACGGTGGCACAATTGAGGAACAGTGGAGGACTTTTAAGGAGCTCTTTCATAGTGCTCAACAAAAATATATTCCAGTGAAAAAGAAGGACGGTAAGAGAAGGGATATACAGCCGTGGATAACCAAGGAAATAAAGGAGAGTATCAAATTAAAAACCAATGCGTATAAGGTGGCCAAGGTTAGTGGGAAACTAGAAGATTGAAAAAATTTTAAACGACAGCAAAAAATGACTAAGAAAGCAATAAAGAAAGGAAAGATAGATTATGAAAGTAAACTTGCGCAAAATATAAAAACAGATAGTAAAAGCTTTTACAGATATATAAAACGGAAAAGAGTGACTCAAGTAAATGTTGATCCCTTAGAAGATGAGAAGGGGGATTTAATAATGGGAAATGTGGAAATGGCTGAGACCTTAAACAATTATTTTGCTTCGGTCTTCACAGTGGAAGACACAAAAACCATGCCAAAAATTGCTGGTCATGGGACAATCACTATCACTAGCGGGGTAGTGCTGGACAGGCTAATGGGACTCAAGGTAGACAAGTCCCCTGGTCCTGATGAAATGCATCCCAGGGTATTAAAAGAGATGGCGGAAGTTATAGCAAATGCATTCGTTATAATCTACCAAAATTCTCTGGACTCTGGGGAGGTACCAGCGGATTGGAAAGCAGCTAATGTAATGCCTCTGTTTAAAAAAAAAAAAGTGGGCAGACAAAAGGCAGGTGACTATAGGCCGGTTAGTTTAACATCTGTAGTGGGGAAAATGCTTGAAGCTATCATTAAGGAAGAAATAGCAGGACATCTAGATAGGAATAGTGAAATCAAGCAGACGCAGCATGGATTCATGAAGGGGAAATCATGTTTAACTAATTTACTGGAATTCTTTGAGGATATAACGAGCATGGTGGATAGAGGTGTACCGATGGATGTGGTGTATTTAGATTTCCAAAAGGCATTCGATAAGGTGCCACACAAAAGGTTACTGCAGAAGATAAAGGTACGTGGAGTCGGAGGAAATGTATTGGCATGGATCGAGAATTGGCTGGCTAACAGAAAGCAGAGAGTCGAGATAAATGGATCCTTTTTCGGGTTGGAAATCGGTGGTTAGTGGTGTGCCACAGGGATCGGTGCTGGGACCACAACTGTTTACAATATGCATAGATGACCTGGAAGAGGGGACAGAGTGTAGTGTAACACAATTTGCAGATGACACAAAGATTAGTGGGAAAGTGGGTTGTGTAAAGGACACAGAGAGGCTGCAAAGAGATTTAGATAGGTTAAGCGAATGGGCTAAGGTCTGACAGATGGAATACAATGTCGGAAAATGTGAGGTCATCCACCTTTAGGGGGAGAAAAAAAACAATAAAAGAGAATATTATTTGAATGGGGGGAAATTACAACATGCTGCGGTGCAGAGGGACCTGGGGGTCCTTGTGCATAAATCCCAAAAAGTTAGTTTGCAGGTGCAGCAGGTAATCAGGAAGGCGAATGGAATGTTGTCCTTCATTGCGAGAGGGATGGAGTACAAAAGCAGGGAGGTCCTGCTGCAACTGTATAGGGTATTGGTGAGGCCGCACCTGGAGTACTGCGGGCAGTTTTGGTCACCTTAAGGAAGGATATACTAGCTTTGGAGGGGGTACAGAGACGATTCACGAGGCTGATTCCGGAGATGAGGGGGTTACCTTATGATGATAGATTGAGTAGACTGGGTCTTTACTCGTTGGAGTTCAGAAGGATGAGGGGTGATCTTATAGAAACATTTAAAATAATGAAAGGGATAGACAAGATAGAGGCAGAGAGGTTGTTTCCACTGGTCGGGGAGACTAGAACTAGGGGGCACAGCCTCAAAATACGGGGGAGCCAATTTAAAACCAAGTTGAGAAGGAATTTCTTCTCCCAGAGGGTTGTGAATCTGTGGAATTCTCTGCCCAAGGAAGCAGTTGAGGCTAGCTCATTGAATGTATTCAAATCACAGAGAGATAGATTTTTAACCAATGAGGGAATTGAGGGTTACGGGGAGCGGGCGGATAAGTGGAGCTGAGTCTACAGCCAGATCAACCATGATCTTGTTGAATGGTGGAGCAGGCTCGAGGGGCTAGATGGCCTACTCCTGTTCCTAATTCTTATGTTCTTATGTAAGAGGGATGTTACATACAGGCAATAATAAGAACTGGGTAAGTAATATGGTTGTCATAATCCAGAGGTGTTTCTTCTACACAAGTGAACAAAAAAAATAGTTTTTTATAGAAAGTACATGGAATGTGTACATTTTCTCAACCGTTTATAAAAATACTGATGGATGGCTCTTAATCTAAACTAAATATGCCCCGTCTGAGCATTTATTTGACTAAACCAATGAATTTCAATTTCTCTCGTGACTACATTTATATACTCTAAATTAAGAATTTAAAACTTAGCCAATCTACCATACTGGTCCATATTAATTCAAACGAGCTGATGGGATAACAAGACTTGCATTTATTTGCCTTTAATGTGGTGCTTCAGATACATCAAAAAAATAATGGCCAACAAGCTTAATGAGGAGATATTCGGAGGGGTGGCCAAGAGCTTTGCTAAAGAGGTGGGTTTTAACAATGGATTTAGAGGAGAGGGTGGTGGAGAGGCTCAGGTGGCTGGAGGCACAACTGCGAGTGGTGGAATTATGGGAGGGGGTGGAAGCGGGTGATAACATTGGAGATAGGTGGTATTTATGATGCAGAGAATATAGGGTAGGAAGAGATCCCAAATGGGTGGGCATTGGTGATTAGGGGGTGGAGTTTGTGACTGAGACCAAAAACAAAGATATTTAGTTGGAAGCAATTATGACTCATCCAAGACTGGATGTTGGACAAGCAGTCTAACAGCACAGAGGCAGTGAGGGGTTGAAATAGATGGTAGAGCGTTTGAGCTGTGTGTCATCAGCATATATGTGGAAGCTAACCCCATTCATGCAAAAAATGTCTCCAAAAGGCAGTATACCAATGGAAACAGATCAAGGATAGCTCTGGGTGAATGAGAAAGTGGGTTGAGGATAGATCCTTAGATTATTTGTGAAATGAATGCAGGGTGGAAAGGGAAGCCATTGTTAGTGATGATTTGGCTGTGGTCAGAAAGTTTAGGCTGGAACCAATTGAGGGCCATGCCACTCATCTGGACAGTGGCGGAGAGGCTGTGGAGAGAAATGGTGTGGTCAACTGTGTTGCAGGCTACAAAAAGATCAAGGAGGGATAATGCGCCATGGCCACAGTTAATGTAATTTTTGACTTTAAGGGCGTTTCGGTGCACAAAAACCCGACTGGAGGGATTCAGAGTTCCAGGAGATATGGGAGATGACTATTGAAGGGGTTTGGAGAGGAAATGGAGGTTCAGTTGGGGTTTATAAGGACAGAGGAGAAATGGGTGGGTATTTTGAAGAGAGGGAACATTTACGATATCAGCTGTTATGGAGGCAAAGAAGGGAAGCTGGGTAGTCAGCAGTTCAGTGGAGCTCGGTGAGGGCATGGGTGGAGGTGGGATAGAAACTAGAGAGGACTGATTGGCGAAGGTGTAGATTTGGATTAGTGGTCATGGAAAGGGGGGAAAAATAGAGACAGTTGAATGGTTTCTATCTTGGTGGCTAATAAATTCATGAGCTTAGATGTGAAGATGGGGAGGGCATGGAAGAGGAAATTGAAGAAGCAGTTGGTTGTGAAGAAAAGGGGTCTGGTTTTATTTTTGCTCTCCAGGTTGATCCTAGAATGATGATTTTGGGTAAAGAGAGTGAGGCACAGTGGGTCTTTATGTAGTTCAGCCAGATCTGCTGAACAGTTGTGCACCTCTTGGATTTAATGGTGTTTTGGACAATGAGAGCTTTATTCGCCAGGAGGGAATAAAGAGGTTAAAGAGGGAGAGTAAATTGAAGTGGATTAGACAAGTTTGTTCTGAGGGAGCTGGATGGTCGTGCACCAAGAAACAGACATGATGCAGTATGGATTGCTGCTTTGAGACAGCCAGCTGTAGCTGCAGCTGAGGATCCTGAATTAGAGTAAAAAGAAGCTATGAGCTTGTTGAAAAAGAATTAAGTCCCGGGCTAGCAGCGGGAGAAGAAGTCAGCGGAGGAGTAACAGCAAGTAGATTAGCAGTTGAGACAGTATGGCTGAGAATTGGGAGGTAACTAATGAGCAAGATCAAAAAAACAAGCATTTGACAAAAGGAGGAGAGAAGTACCAGTGCAGGAGAACATAAGAACATAAGAAATTGGAGCAGGAGTAGGCTACCTGGCCCCTTGAGCCTGCTCCGCCATTTAAAAGATCATGGCTGATCTGATCCTGGGCTGCCTGCTCTCCATAACCCTTCCCACCCTTATCGCTCAAACATCTGTCTATCTCCACCTTAAATATATTCAATGACCCAGCTTCCACAGCTCTCTGGGGCAGAGAATTCCACAGATTTCAATGTAGAAACAATGATTTAAAAAAAAAACTAATCATCTGTAAGGAGCTCCTGTGTGATAGAGAACTGACCACCATAGGCTAGTGATCAGACAAGGCTCATGATGATGCTGTACAAGCTTATATCAATTTCATGTTCATGCGATCTGAAGTTATTTTGCCAGCCTTATTGCAGCACTGCAATTTCAGTGGTAGATTAGTCTGGCAAAGTGGGTAAAGTAGTTCTTGGACATTCCCCCCCACCCCCGCCCCCAAAGCAGAGGTGCCATCCTTAAGATGATACTTTAATCTGATGCTCCATTTCCCTGATGGTTCAGGTGGGTGTTATAGATCCCAGGGCATTATTTGAAAAGCAGGGAGTTCTTCAGGTGTTCTGGCCAACATTCTGCCCTCAATCAATGCCACCAAAAAATTAATTGACTGATCATTCATTTCAGTGGCATTTGTAGGACGTTTGCTGGCACAGAATGACTGTTTCTGACACAGCAGCAATGATTCAAAAATGATTGATGGTGAAGTGCTTTGAGACATTTTCACATAGACACTTTGTAAATACCAGTATTTATTTCTCTGGAAGCACCTATTAGGCAGCTACATAGAACAATATATCCGGTTTCACCAAGGATTACTATCTTGATCAGACAGGTCAAGGTGATGAGAGCTTTTGGTGCTGCAGAGCTAGAGTCATCATGAATATGTAAACCTTAAAAGCCCCACTGCAATTTCTACACCACATTGATATTCACCTGTTTTAATGAGATTGAATAAATGAGGAAAAGTGTTCGATAACCTGCCTTTATTCTTTAAAGGTGGTCACCCTTATTTACAAAGCACATAATTTGATTCCATTTCCAACCAGATGCTGCTCGAGATTTCTTTAACTTCTGCGGCATTGCTCCAGTTGCATTTGATTTTTAGTTTGAAAAGTAATCATGTAGTTCAGAAGGTGGCCTTATGATTGGGGAACGATTACATGACCAAAATGCAATATCAATGTAGATTTTTTTTAAAGTGAGATCTGTATCGTTAAATATGTATTGCAGTTTGCTTTATAATGAATCAGTTTCTTCCTTTTCTATTTAAAATAGTGGATCAGATTTATCATCTGGCTTCACCAGCATCACCTCCAAATTATATGTATAACCCAATCAAGACACTGAAGACAAATACCATTGGGACCTTAAACATGTTGGGTAAGACGTTGTTTGATCTTTCATTACTTTTATTTATCATGCATTAAAATATATTTAATAGTTTGTTTTTAACCAAAGGGAAAATGTATTATTTTTATGATTAGATTGATTTCATAGAGTGCAGCAATAAAAAAAATTGTAAAGTTGACTTTGTTGCATTTGGCCAATGACAAAGTAGGTTGATATCAGTGTGGAATATCCTATTTGCTGCCAAAAATGTATAAAGATATAGAATATTTGAAGTATTCATTTCAAAATTGTATCAAATTTGTGTAAGCGAGAAATCCTTCTTGTCAAGCATAGTATGGAAACATTGCCCATTTAGCACTAAACTTTAGATTTCCAAAATAGAAGAACTATACATCAAGGTGCAATATTTTTTAAGATATTGTAATAAACTTCTGCAGTGGCTCAGCCAGTTTAGCTAAAGAGCTGAGTTATACACACCAAAACGGTCCCAGATTCATTCTCATCTTTCTGCTAATTAACTGATCTCGGCCATGGTGGAAGTAAGGGTGCTGCTGTTGACATACAAGCCCTTAATTAGGAATGAGGTAATCTGCCAGGTTCCTCTTTTGAGAATGTGCATTTATAGACATTGGCAAGGACCGGATGAAGCTCGAATATAATGCCTCCCAATGTCAAGTAGCCTGCCAACTGATTGTCAAAGCTCAAACATGAAATTCAATGCCTGACTGCTTAGGCAACCATCACCTATGGAGCTGTACTCCAGCAAGAACTTAATGACTTCAGAAAAGGTGGAGAGAGGGAAATTGGCCTGGAAACAAAAATGACAGCATATTTTAATTCTTAAAATCCTTTTTTTTAGCATTATCATACCGTTATACTTTTGATCTTAATCTGTAAAGTTAACTGCGTTTCCTAGTAAATCAAAATCTGTAGTGACCTCCCATATTAGTCATCGGATCATAGTGGTACAGCATAGAGGAAGGCCATTCGGTTCATTGTTCCTGTGCCGACTCTTTAAAAGAGTTATTCAATAAGTCCCACTATGCCGCTCTTTCCCAATAGCCCTGCAAATTTTTCCTTTTTGAAATATAGACCACAGTCCCAATAATAGTTATTCAGACCTCTAGGACTAGAAATTGGGGAGTGCTGGCCTGCTGCGCAGGAACAATCCCTGCACTGGAACATGTGAGCCCAAGATCCAATCAAAATTTGACTTCAGGCCTCATTTAAATTAGACCAGCGAGCTGCAGATGTCTGCAGTGCGACCCAGGCAGCTTGCTGGCAAAGCAGACATCAATTTCTGTGATGCCGACAGTGACCCTTAAATGATTTTCGAGACTGCTGTGAAACCAGGAGCAAGAGTGTTCTTGGCTCCACATTCAGGTAAGAATTTTTTAAGAAACTTATCTTTTTGATGATGGCTTCCAGTGGTCCTTCTCAGTTGGACATAAAATATCCCGTGACATTATTTCAAGTAAGAGCAAGAGAATCCTGGCCAATATTTATCCCTCAATCAACACCACTCAAGCAGATTAGTCATAATTTCATTTCTGTTTGTCAGATTTTGCTGTGCGCAAATTGGCAGCCATGTTTCCTATATTATAACAGAATGACACATCAAAAAAAATACTTCATTGTCTGTAAAGCACTTTGGGACATCCTGTGGGTCTTTTACTTGTAAAATAAAAATTGGACAATAGATTATATATGCCTTTCTGAATATAAAGAAGGAAAGCCAGTGGCAATCAACAATATTCTCTATTTTGATAATTGCCAAATTAAATAAAATGAACAAATGGGTTTCTGTTTTTCTGCAGGTTTAGCAAAGCGCGTTGGTGCACGTCTCCTATTAGCTTCCACTTCTGAGGTCTATGGAGGTAAGATCCAATGTATAGTTGCTCTTTCACTGTCTTTATAACGAGTAATCTTTACCTTTTTATGTAAAATGTATGTTTAATTCAATTCTGCAATATTCAAGGCTTTTGTCCTTCACACCTTTCACCAAGTCATTCGATAAGGTGTCATATAAAACGTTTTTGTCCAAGATGAGGGCTCATGGGGTAATATATTAGCATGGATAGAGAATTGGTTAACTGACAGAAAACAAAGAGTGGGGATAAACGGGTCATTTTCAGATTAGCAGACTGTAAATAGTGGGGTGCCGCAAGGATCACTGCTAGGGCCTCAGCTATATAAAATCTATATTCGTTACTTAAGTGAAGGGACCGAGTGTAATGTATCCAAGTTTGCTGACAATACAAAGCTAGGTGGGGGACGCAGAGGATATAGACCGATGAAGCGAGTGGGCAATTATGTGGCAGATGGAGTATAATGTGGAGAAATGTGAGGTTATTCACTTTGGTAGGAAGAATAGAAAAACACTTTTTTAAATAGTGAGAAACTATTAAATGTTGGTGTTCAGAGAGATTTAGGTGTTCGCGTACAAGAAACAGAAAGTTAGCATGCAGGTACAGCAAGCAATTAAGAAGGCAAATGGCATGTTGGCCTTTATTGCAAGGGGGTTGGAGTACAAGAGTAAGGAAGTCTTACTACAATTGTACAGGACTTTGGTGAGACTGCACCTGGAGTACTGTGCACAGTTTTGGTCTCCTTACCTGAGGAAGGATAAACTTACCATAGTGGCGGTGCAACGAAGGTTCACCAGATTGATTCCTGGGATGAGAGGGTTGTCCTATGAGGAAAGATTGAGCAGATTGGGCCTATACTCTCTGGAGTTTAGAAGAATGAGAGGTGATCTCATTGAAACATATAAAATTCTGAGGGGGCATGACAGGGTACATGCTGAGAGGTAGTTTCTCCTGGCTGGAGACTCTAGAACTAGGGGGCATAGTCTCAGGATAAGTGGTTGGCCATTTAAGACTAAGATGAGGAGGAATTTCTTCACTTAGAAGGTTGTGAATCTTTGGAATTCTCTACCTCAAAGGGCTGTGGATGGTGAATCGTTGAGTATATTTAAGGCTGAGATTTTGGACTCTGGAGGAATCAAGGGATTATGGGGATTGGGCGAGAAAGTGGAGTTGAGGTCGAAGATCAGCCGTGATCATATTGAATGGCAGAGCAAGCTCGAGGGGTCGTTTGGCCTTCTCCTACTCCTGCTCCTAATTCTTATGTTCTTAAGTAACGCTATACTCAGTGTATGAAGCACAAGTGTTGTTCAGTAGTATCAGAATGCCATGTCGTGCAGTCATGGATATACTCATCCAATAATACTTTAATCTTAATGGAGAATTCAATTGTTATGAATCGTCTGCTAATCCTAAATATTAAAGAAAGATACCTGTACACTGGTCAGCATCTCTCAGTCCCCTCATTTTACCCTGTTTTGTGCATTACGATTGTTGGTCAGAGGAAGTCTAAGTAGAGATTTTCTATCAACTGTAGCACCTTACCATGATGTGCATGGAGATAGTGGATTATGAGCAGCACTTTCATTTATGATGTCATGTGCTGGAATTAACATGACCATCTCACATATTTGGTGTCATTTTCACTTTTTCTGCTGCTGGCATCAGTCTCCTTGCCGTTTGCTCTCTTGTGTGAGGCACTTCTGTCCAAATTCAGGCTGTTTTTGGTCTGTTGGTCCAAAGGTTTATTTAAGTTTGCTGGAATCTCTGCTCAAAGATACTTTGCAAAATCCGTAGAAATCTCTAGGAGTACTGTGGACCTTTACGATTTTACGGGAAAGTATTAGATTGGACAGGTGCAGGAAGCTGGGAAAAGAATATTGTCAAACTTGACATTTTAAATGCATGACCATTCTCTATATCTACATATTAAAATTCAGAATAAGTAAATGTCACAGACATTGCAGGCAGAAAATCCCTCGAGTCTCAGTGCCAGGATTGCACAGACTGTTTACCCAGTGGGCTGTGCTGCTGTCAGTGGAGCTGCTTGATTGTAGTTCAGCCTCATTAGAGATCGAAAAATTCTGTAGCTGAGAAGCAAAGAAAATCTTTCTAGGCAAGTAAGAAGCAGGTACACTTCAGACCTCACTTCTTAGACTTTTACAGCAGTTAACTTGTTTTGGGAGTAACAACATTAATTTTGGTCTTTTTGTTTGCTACATTTTTTTTTAAAATTTAGTCTTATTTTACATGTTTGTTTGTTCCTTACCTTTCATTACCTCCTTTGAGCACTCTAAACCACTATGATGGCATTCCCCTGGGAACTCCTCTTGCCAACTGGGAACTGGAAGACAAGAAGATATTCTAAAGGAATGTACTGAAGCATGTCCGCTGAGGCCATTTGTGCCCCAACCACTGTTGTCCTGAGAAAATGAGTCTCTAGATTCTGTCAGTTACTTGGGTATGTCTGAGGTCATCTTTCTCCACTGTCAAGGTTACATTCTCAGGACTTTACTAACTTTTTTTGTATTTATTCATGGGATGTGGGCTTTGCTGGCAAGGGCAGCATTTATTGCCCATCCCTAATTGCTTTTGAGAGGGTGGTCGTGAGCTGCCGCCTTGAACCGCTGCAGTCAGTGCCGTGAAGGTGCTCCTACAGTGCTGTTAGGTAGGGAATATGAGGATTTTGGCGCACCAACGATGAAAAATGGTGTGTGACTTGGAGGGGAACTTGGAGGTGATGGTGTTCCCTGCTGCCCTTATCATTCTAGGTAGATTTGGAAAGTGCTGTCGAAGAACCCTTGGCGAGTTGCTGCAATGCATCTTGCATATGGTACACACTGCAGACATGGTTGGCGGGTGTGGATGGAGTGAATGTTTAAGGTAGTGGATGGGGCTGCCAATCACATTGGTTGCTTTAGCCTGGATAGTATTGAGCTTCTTAAGTGTTATTGGAGCTGCACTCATCCAGGCAAGTGGAGAGTATTTCAGAACACTCCTGACTTGTGCCTTATAGATGGTGGAAAGGCTTTGGGGAGTCAGGAGGTGAGTCACTCGTCGCAGAATAGCCAGCCTCTGACCTGCCCTTGTAGCCACAATATTTATGAGGCTGGCCTAGTTGAGTTTCTGGTCAATGGTGACGCCCTAAATGTTGGTGGTGGGGGATTTGACAATGGTAATGCCATTGAATATTAAGGGGGAGATGGTTAGACTGTCTCTCTTTGGAGATAGTCATTGTCTGGCATTTGTGTGGTGTGAATGTTACTTGCCGCTTATCAGCCTAAGCCTGACTGTTGCCCAGGTCTTGCTGCATGTGGGCATGGACTGCTTCATTATCTGAGGAGTTGTGAACAGAACTGAACACTGCATCAGCAAACATCCCCACTTCTGACCTTATGATGGAGGGAAGATCATTGATGAAGCAGCTAAAGATAGTTGGGCCTAGGATACTGCCCTGAGGAACTCTTGCAACAATATCTTCTGTCATCTGACTTGCAAATATCATCTAGAACTGAGATAATTCTTCCAGTGAAAGTCACTGTTGCCTTCTATGCAACTGCCTTCTTTCAAACAGCCAATCAATGCTGCACCACTACAAACATCTGAAGCCTTGTTTACCAGACCAAATGGTTTCACTTTTTGAAATGCTTTCTGCCAACAGCAGGAGAAGGCTTTGCACTGCTTTTAAGATGGTTGGATTCCCAAGAGGGCAGGGCCTCATTGGTGAGTTGTGAAGCCTTCCCGTCATCTTTCATTCATGGTATAGCTTTTATAAATAAAGGATTCCATTCAATCAACTTACAAATTGTATGTGAAGTCTACATCATATTGTGGAGGTGGATGCTAGATATTTGTGATTTGTCTGAGTATTTTTCTTGTGCCAGTCTACATTGCCAGCATTATTTAACAGTAAATCAAAATGAGTTGGATAGATCCATGGGACCAATGATACACTCTTGTGGCCTGTGATGCCAGCATAAAACCAATCAACTGCAACTTACTACAATAACTTGTATTTATAGAGCGCCTTTAACATAGTAAAACATCCCACGGCACTTAACAGGAGTATTATAAGACAAATAATTTGCCACATAAGGAGAAATTAGGGAGTGTTGTGGGGCTGGAGGAGATTACAGAGATAGGGAGGAGCAAGGCCATGGGGGGGATTTGAAAACAAGGATGAGAATTTTGAAATCAATGCGTTGATTAACCGGGAGCCAGTGTAGGTCAACGAGCACAGGAGTGATGGATTAATGGGACTTGGAACGAGTTTGGACATGGGCAGACAAATTTTGGATGACCAAGTTTATGTAGGGTAGAATGTGGGAGGCCAGCCACGAGTTTGTTGGAATAGTCAAGTCTAGAGGTAACAAGACATGGTTCAGAGTTTCAGTAGCAGATAAGCTGAGGCAAGGGCGGAGACGGGCAGTCTTACGGAGGTGACAGTAGGTCTTAGTTATGCCATGGATATGTGGTCGGAAGCTCATTTCAGGTTCATATATGACACAGGTTGCAAACAGTGTGGTTCAACCACAGACAGATATTAGGGAAAGGGATGGAATCAGTGGCTAGGGAATGAAGTTTGTGGCGGGGACCGAAAACAATGACTTCTGTCTTCCCAATATTTAATTGGAGAAAATTTCTGATGATCCAGAACTGGTGTCGGACAAACAGTCTGACAATTTAGAGACCATAGAGCTGGGTGTTATCAGCGTACATGTGAAAACTGACGCTGTATTTTTCGATGATGTCACAAAGGAGCAGTATGTAGGTAAGAAATTGGAGGGGACCAAGGATGGATCATTGGGGGACACCAGAGGTAACGATGCGGGAGCTGGAAAAGAAGCCATTGCAGATGATTCAGGGCTAGGGCAGGGGGGAATCTTAGAGGAAGTTTGGCCCGGTGGACTAGGGGAAGGAAGGGAAGGGGCAGAGGCAGCTGAACGGATAGTCTCAATCTTGAAGTCCATGAATTCCTCACACTATTTGATGAGTGTTGTGGGAAAAATAATCACTCAAGTCTACTGAGTTCAACAAGTAAAGAGTTTATTCAAGCACATTCAAGGGAGTGATCCTCAGTTGCCTGAGATACCACACTCAACAACAGAGTTTGTAGCATACTTTTATAATACACAAGTTACTGTAATTTGGATTGTTTTGCAACAGTCATAAATCAGTAAACACTGTTTCAACACTTATACTACATCAATGGAGTTATTCAAGTCTGGCAGGTGGTCCCCTGTTATCTTAACTCCTTCTAGCCTGGGTCTTCCGTTCCCATGGCACCCTGTCTGGCCTTCATTTTCCTTATCTTGTTCTGAACATAACAATGAGTAATTTTCCCAAACTTCTAAATAACACTTTATTTTTCCAAGCTTATAAATAAACTAGCTGTCTCTAAATATACCTGTGGTCAAGTATCCCAGCATGCCGTGGTGAAGAACTATTACCATCTACAGCATTTATTTCAAAGATATACTTTGTCATGTATCCTACATGACTACTATTTGTACTATCACAAGGTGTGCCACTAGAGGGCACAGCAGTGGAAGACTTGTAGGTTACCTGTACAGGTGTGCCTGGTCTAGTATAAAAGGCAGGCCACCAGGTGTGATCCTCTGGAATTATCAATAAAGAACTAAGGTCACTACAGTTCAAATACAACACATTGCCTCGTGGAGTCATTATCAGAGCATCCAAGGACAAAACAATTGGAGAGATTACGGACTTTCATGTGAAAGTGGCTACCCTTGGTACATTGCAGAAGTTCGCCGATGGTGATGATTGGGACGCCTTTGTGGAGCGGCTCGACCATTTCTTCACAGCAAACGACCTGGCAGGAGACAACCCGGCCACACTGGCTGGCAAGCGCAGAGCTATCCTGCCAACCAGTTGTGGGCGCACCGTCTAGTCCCTCATCAGGGACTTGCTGGCACCAGCAAAGACAACGACCAATACGTACGAGGAGCTCGTAACACTGATCCATGAGCAACTCAAGCCCAAGGAGAGCATCCTCACAGCCAGACACCGATTCTACACCCACCGACGACCCGAAGGCCAGGAAATCACGAAATACGCTGCAGACCTCAGGAGGCTGGCGGCACCGTGTGATTTCTGCGACCACCTCAACGAAGCGCTGTGGGACATTTTTGTCATTGGAATCGGCCATGAGGGCCGCCTTCATAAGCTACTGTCAGCGGCTACCACAGTCACACTGCAGAAGGCCATCTCTGTGAGCCAGGCATTCATAACCTCGACCTGCGGCTCTAGGCAGATGACTCGCCCTCAGGACTCAAACCCGGCAAGTACTGTGCACAGAGTGGCGCCTTTTAGAGGCTGGACTGTAGAATGCGAACTTTCTCGCAAGAGAGCACAGGACCCCGAGTCCCTTAACTCAGAGTCCGCCAAGGGGGGCTAATCGAGTAGCTCCATGCTGGTGTTGTGGAGGGAATCACAGGGCTCTCATCAGTGCCGTTTTAAAGACTATGTATGCAAAGGCTGCAGCACAAAGGGCCACCTCCAGTGAATGTGTAAGAGAAATACGACTCACTGTGTCAATGAATCCAGTGTGGATTATGAAACGATAGGCAGAGAGGCAGCTTAGCTACACGACGAGGTATATAGCATGTTTACCTGCAGCAGCATGTTTATCTGCACCACCGAGTGTTCCCTGTTGAGGATGGAAGTCGAGATAGATGGCGTTCCAGTCTTCATGGAAGTGGACACGGAGGTGAGCCAGTCAGTAATGAATCAAGAAGTCTTTGAGAAGCTATGGGACAATCAAGTTGAACGACCCAAGTTGGTTCCGGTTCAGGCAAAGCTGCGCACCTACACCGATGAACTTATCCCAGTCGTTGGTAGTGCGGATGTTAAGGTACTCCATGATGGAGCGGTGCACAAGTTACCTCTGTGGATTGTTGCAGGTGATGGACCAACTCTACTCTGAAAAAGGTGGATGGAGAAGACCCATTGGAAGTGGGAAAACTTCACCCCTCCAACGATTGATGTCCTCTGCGCTCAGAGGCAAAGCAAGCCCTCACCTGAGGTTGGATTCGGCACCAGATAGCAGACCAGCACAGCACCCAAGGCACAAACCGCCCAGCATGACTGCGTGGAGATGATCCAGTTGGGACGACCCGAGCGCACCTTCCAGGCTCCAGTGGCAGAACTCCGGAGAAAGAAAATCGGATCCAGAGGCGACTTCCCAACTTCGGAGGCTGATCCCGGGGAGAACAGGATCACCACAGTCGACATCGTAGATGGAGGAAAGATGGCGCCCAAACCACGAGGTGATGCGCTGAAGAAAAAGATGGCGGCGGCTAGACCACGAGGTGCAGCGCTGATGGAGCAACACGTGGCACCAAATGGAGAAGAGGGTTGGGGTAAAGAAAGCAAGGCTCGCTTAAAGGAGGCCTGCAACCCACCACACTTCAAGGGATAGTTCCACATACTCAAGTGATGTAATAGCAACTGTGAGTTAGAGATAAAATGTGTAACTGATGATCAGAGTTGTGTACATGCAAACAGCAAGGAAAGGTCGCACGATTGTGATTGGAGCTTAGAATGTACACAATAAGTAATGAAACGTTGTGCGATGTAGGATTTCAACTGCACACAAGCCAATGCAGCGGGCAAACACCCACCGGGAGCACACGGGTCCAGTGAGCTACCCAACGCTGTAGTCTGCGTCCCTGGGATCAGAGTTATGCACCATGGAATGTGGCCGCAAGCAGCCAATACATACAAGCTGCAGAGCAAGCGATCTCAGGAGGGCAACGGCACCGGTATCAATACCCTGCCCCTGATCGGTTCCGCATCTCGGGCACCCGATGGCACCAACCGCCATGAGCCTGAAAGAGCAAACTGTGCTAAGGCAGCCCCCAGACCCTATCGCCACCAAGGCGATACCCGGGAACGAAGGGTCATGCGCAACAATCCTCCCAAAGGGGACCGGGACCAGCCATGATCCCAAACCAAACAACGCCCAGGCTAGTGAGTCAGCAGTTCCCTGTTCACTGCTAGACGACAGCTCCTCGGAGCAGCAGCGACCCAGGGCGCAAAGGAAGGACAGGGAGGTCATAGGCATCTGTGAACCTGCCCGACGCTAGGAGCAACGGCAACAACCCCAAGAGCAGGAAATTTGAGCCAACCGGGTTCCCACTGCCAGCACTGGGCACCGCGCCGCTAGGAGCAACGGCAACAACCCCAAGAGCAGGAAATTTGAGCCAACCGGGTTCCCACTGCCAGCACTGGGCACCGCGCCGCCACCAGACTACCTGGACACCATCCAGCAGTTCTGGAACTAGCTTGTCCTTACGCACCGGTTACCGATCCCCAGTACGCATCGATAATGTATCTCACCAGTCTATTGTACTTGTCTCACAACTGAACCACAAATGTAATGCAAACTTGTATTTCTGGACTTTAATGTACATGAATGCAATGAGCCTCCATCATAATCTATATGTGGCAGGAGGAGAATGGAGTGGGCATGGGGACACACACAGCAACCACCAGCATTCTACTGCCAATGAAACACCAATCACACGCCCAAAATTGAAACGACCCGCCAAGGGTCAACCAGATAAAGCTAATCCCAGAGCACAGTCAATGAAGAGGCGATTAACCTGTGGAATTCCCTGCCACAGAGTGTTGTTGATGCCAGTTCATTGGATATATTCAAGAGGGAGTTAGATATGGCCCTTGCAGCTAAAGAGATCAAGGGGTAGAGAGAGAGAGCAGGAAAGGGGTACTGAGGGAATGATCATCTATGATCTTATTGAATGGCGGTGCAGGCTCAAAGGGCCGAATGGCCTACTCCTGCACCTATTTTCTATGTTTCTATGCACTAAAGGCTTGGGGGAAAGTGATGTCATGTATGCTACATGGCTACTGTTGGTACTATTAGAGGGCACAGCAGTAGGAGACTTGTAGGTTACCTGTACAGGTGTGTCTGGCCTAGTATAAAAGGCAGGCCACCAGGTGTGATCCTCACTCTGAAGTTATCAATAAAGGACTAAGGTCACTACAGTTCAAGTACAACACATTGCCTCGTGGAGTCATTATCCGAGCATCCAAGGACATAACACATTTTACTAACAATTCTAGCATTGCTATTATACTGTTAGCCTAGCTATTATAATGTTAGCCTAGCCCCACTTGTCCCACTTCAGTGAGGGTGGAGGAGACAGTGGAGAGGGGTTTACGAAGACGGTTAGCAGTGGAGAATAGAAGCCAGGGTTTATCTTTGCATTCCAGAATGATTCTAGAGTTGTGAGTAATTTTAGCAGACGCGAGCAGGACATGATAATACTTTGTGGTACAGTCAGATCTGGCGGCGAATGGCTAAACCAGTTGTCCACCATATCAGTTCAAGTCTGTAAACAAAAGTGAGACTCGTGCCTTTAATAAAGATTAAACCGATCCAATTAATGGCAAACTGAAATAAAGATTCTGCTGCTTGGACAGATCTGAAAGTCTCTGTTCTACAGCCCCTCCAAAAAGTCTTCAAAATGTTAGTGGTGTGTTGCATGCTACACAATGTTGCTATCAGAAGAGTCACCATGCAGGAAGTGGAAGAGAAGGTCCCCGATGAGAACAATAACAATGATCTCGAGCTGCAGCCAGGAAGACGAATCTGGGAATTTAATTAAATGTCAAAGTTGCCCCAACAAAAGCATTGCTGTATACTCATTCCCAATGAACTAGCTCTCCAAGCAGTATGCTCACCATTATCCCAGTAAAAATGAATTCTCAGAGCAAAGTGAGAATGTACATTAAGTTATTGCCCCAACAGTAATTGTTCTATAAATTAGTACTTTTTCCTTGGTGCTCACCTTTTATGGTGCTCGCCTTGTATGTGGAACGTATCCTGCTGTCTAAGTTAGAACTCCTTGTAGGTGCTAATCAAAATGAATGAAGATAATGGAATGGATTGCTGATGAACGTCACTGGTCCTTAGAGCAGGGCAACCTTTTATCGCAGTTGATACTGTAGTGGCTGTTAGGATTTATCGTCATTGTGGCTCAGCATGGGTAAATACTTTGCTCATTTTCACTCCTGTGCTTCACTTGATGCTCTGTCCTCAAAGTTTAAACCTAATTCCCCCAAGAGTCGTTCTACCTCTGTTGATGCGTGCTGCACGTGCAATAAGTGACGCTTGGTTGTGAGATGGTAGGTTGGGCTACAGCTGGCTCTTTCAGAACGTGATAGAAAGGTAAGATGAGTAAATATTACAGCAGAATACACATACACTCTCTGTAACAAATGTGACTTGCCAATATGTGGTTTGACGTGGCGCTATGGTCAATGCTAAGCTAGTGAATGACAGAGTGCCTGTATGTGTGAAAGATTGGGGACAGTTAGAATAAGTGTGATACTGTCCTACTTGACCCCTGCTGATTGACTGCACATTCTGGCTGCATTATTTCAAGGTAATTTATTTATGCTTAGTTGAGGGCATCAGGTTGAATGGTACGTGCCTGTGCTGTTTCCCAAGTCTGATTGAAAGTTATTTTGGTCCCCATTACCAAATAGTGTAGCTCCTTTGACTTTCTTGATGCTGTCTGGGTCATTCATAAGAACTTAAGTCCAGGAGAGAGTTGCTTGTTAGGTATATGTGTGAACTTAGCCATGATTTTTATAAAATATTATAGTTATTTATTATGCTATTTTTAATTAAAAAGCTACTTTTTTTTTTAAATTTAAAGATCCAGAAGTTCACCCACAACGTGAAGATTACTGGGGCCATGTAAATCCTATTGGTCCAAGAGCCTGCTATGATGAGGGGAAAAGAGTAGCTGAAACTATGTGTTATGCCTACATGAAGCAGGTTAGTTCATACTTCAGATATACGTTAGCTGACCAGGAAACTAGGTTGTTACGAATATGTTACATTTTGAACTGGGCAGTACATTTTAAGAGTAGTAACTTTTTTTAAACAAATAAGTATACGTATAACACTGCGATAATTTGGGAGTTCTTAGTTTGTATGAGTAGATTTTTATCCTTATTTAACATATTTGGTTATCCTGGTGCCAGATCAGATTTCTGTAGACTATTTAGAAGGCTTGGTGCTATTTTACCTATGTTTTTAATGACATTTTTGCTACAGAGATTAAGTTTAAAGCACTGCAGATTAATCCTGGAAAGCATTTATAAAAATTACTGAAGTTATTTGTCTTGTATTCTGTGCTTCACAATTTTTGAAAACCATCATTGAAGATAATTTCACCTTCACAGTGATGTTCGTAGAACTTTGACAGTGCAAATGCCACCGGCATTTAAAGATGTTGTAACTATGTTCATATATGGTGCCAGTGATTTCAGGAATATAAATTTGTAGATGGTTCCCAATTTGAATGGGCTAATGTGTAGTTTTAAGCATTGAAGTTTTGTGACTCCCCATTTCCACTAAACATAACGCACTGTTTTTTTCTGCATCATCAGTCATGCAGCTTTATATCTTTCGGTGGGAAAAATCCTTTTACTTCAGAAATCCTAATCACCTTGTTGAGGCAGTGGATTCGAATAATTTTAACTAACATCCAAATTGGTGTTTTGTGCCCAGTAGTAACTGAAGGTCTTTGGAATTGGAATACACAACCTACAGAGCACTTAAAACTGTCTAAAGTGCCTTAAGGTTTCACACTGTGAATATAGCCCCTTTAGTTATAGTCATACTGCATCCTTCAACTGAGTCATGGCTCATTCAGATAGTTTCTTTTCCTGGCAATCCACATTATTTTGTACATTGTTCAATCTGCAACGTGATTTTCCTTGCAATGACTGTGTTTGAAGTTATTTAGTGTCCAATTTATGAAATCATCTATAAATGAACTGATAGTTAATCTAAACAAGCTAATGTGGATTTAATGAATTTTGTTCAATCTATATGGTGTACTTTAATCTCATTTATTTCCTTGATAATATGTTGATTTTAAAGCACGTGATCTACATCTACTTGTTGCAGGAAGGAGTAGAAGTTCGGGTTGCAAGAATATTCAATACATTTGGTCCTCGAATGCATATGAATGATGGCCGGGTAGTGAGTAACTTTATTCTGCAAGCTCTCCAGGGAGAAGGTCTGACAGTGAGTACAAATTTGTCATTAAATTTATACTTCATATTTCAAAATATGAAATATGCCTTGAGCTTTGTGCTTGCACTTTAGAATACCTTATTGAATTATTGTTCTTTTCCAGGTATCTATTATCTTTCATAGTATAAAGATATATAGAAGGTACTAGGTTTCTGCTGCATTTTTATCTTAGTTCAGGTTAGAACTGAGCTATTTTTCACGTGACAGTAACCTTGTTTACAGCTTTTGCCAAAACTAAATTATTTACAACTTCTAATGATATGAACAGTTTATTGCCAAATGGGGCCTTGTGAACTAATAGACATAGACATGCATGTTTAATGTTGTAAGCATTGGTGGTAATTTGAGTCTTTTTAGGGAAATCAGACCCAATCAGGACACGATGCTAAGAGGTCTCTTGCAAATACTGGAGATTGTAGAACGAACCTTCTATTTTCAAATTTTCATTTTGGTGAAAAGAGTGATATTTGCCCTAGCCTTTTAATAGAGGAATTACTAGAATCCATACAATCTACATTTTCCAACTTAAAAAAAAAAATCCCTTCATCTAAACAATACATTTTGCTGCACTGCCACAATAACGTGTTGAATAATCCAGTTTGCTGATAGTTCTCCCCACTCAAAATAAACACACCTTTCTCCCGCTTGCTGTCTAGGTGGCCACCTCTCTTTTTCAGCCCTGTCTCCCGCACCTTCCAGACAAGGGAAGTTAAATTTGATACTGTGGGCATAGGTGCCAACTCATATGCAGCATTGGGGGAGCAGGACTGAGGCACCATCAGACCTGGCGGGTAAGTGTCATTGGCAGCTTTCCCCACCCCCTTTCTGTTTCTGTGGTTTCCCAGCATGGCGCTGAGGTCAGTTTCACAGCACTGATAGACAGCCAAAGGTGCTGGGCTAGAACAACACAAAAACTGTACACGCGGTTAGCTCTAACCCAAACCTGTTGTGTATATAAAGCAAACTTATCCACAGCAGAGACCAAATCTCAGTTAGCAGTTGCATATTGCTGAGGCAAGAGTATGTCACACACATGCTGGACTACTAACTGTTATGTATGAATAAAGAGTCTGACCAGATACCGTGAGCTCAAAGTAAAGTGTGACCGTAGTCTTTTATTGCAGGTCTCCAGAGTATCTCTCCAGCCTGTGAGGCCTCCTTAAGTACCGGTGCTCCCAAGGGATTGTGGGATCCTTTGGGACTCCAGGGGATGAGCCCTCTGGTGGTTAAACACGGTATTTACAGGTTTACATTTATAACACTAACAATACTGCGAGACATGCTAAAAGACTTGTAAAAACTCAGATCACATACCCCTCAAGTCTTTCAGCAGCTGTCATGGAAATGGCCAATGGAGAACAAAATGGTTGTATTTGCAAATCTTCCATTAATATGGCAACTCAATCAGGTAGATGGTGAAGAGGCCAGAATGCCATCTCAAATTGTTCTGGCATATTTAAAACACTGAATTGCAGATCATTGTGCTGGGGGTGTATTATACCCTCAAACATCATCATTGGAGGAGCAATTTTTAATCATTCTTGGACTGTGGATGTCACTGGCAAGTCTGTCATTGCTCCCCAGTTTCCTTAAGTAGGCATTTATTTTTTGTTCTCGGAATGTAGCTGACTCTTGTGAGGCTACTTTTATTACTCATCCATGGTTTCCCTAAGAAGATGGTGTTGGGTTGCCTCCTTGAACTGCTCAAGTCCTTATGGTGGTGGTGCTCCTACGATGGTGTTGGGTAGAATATTCCAGGATTTTGACTCCGTGACGATGAAGGATATGCATCCAAGTCAGGGTATTGTGAGATTTGGAGGTGATTATATGCCATGATATTGTTGCTCTTATCCTTCTTGGTGGTAGAGATCGTGGGGGCTGGGAGGTGCTATCAGCGTAAGCTTGGTCAGTTGCTGCACTGCATCCTGTAGACAGTGCATATTGCAGCTACATTGGTGCTGATGATGGAGAGGTTAGATATTAGGTCCAGCAGCAAGGGCGCCAATCAAACAACTGCTCTGGCCTGGATAGTGTTAAGCTTTTTGGGCGTTGTTGTAGCTGTTTCCATCTGGGCAAGTGGTGCGTATTCTATTATAATCCTGACTTGAGCCTTGTTAGATGGTGGAGAGGCTTTGAGGGTCAGAAGATGAACCACTCATTGGAATATCTAGCATCTGACCTGTTCTTGTAGCCATAGCATGATGTCGCTGATCCAGTTAGGTTTTTGGTTGGTCGTGACTCCCAAGGTGTTGATGGTGGGCATTTCAGTGATATTGCCATTGTTGGTTGGGGTGGGGCGGTCTGAGCCTTTTCTTTGAAAGTCATCATTGCCTAGCAACTATGTGGCACGAATGTTTACTTGCCACTTGTCAGCATAAGCCTGGATGTTGCCCAGGTCCTGCTCTAGGGTGGCATGGGCTGCTTTAATATCATAGAAATTATGAATATAGCTGAACACTAGAACTGTCATCCACCAGTCCCACTCCTGACCTTATAACGGAGATACGGTCATTGAGAAAGCAGCTGAATGGGGTTGGGCCGAGCTTACTTACCTGAGGAAGGTGCAGATTTATGACTGTAGGAGATGCAGTTTGTTTGTCCTCAGATAACTTATCTCCTGTACCCATGAGTGACAGGAAAAAGGAGAGAAGATATGAACAGTGTGGGAAAGGGTAATATTTTTCAGGGACGTTGCTGTGTAGCACAAAGTTCTATCAGATGTTTTTTTTAATGGATGTAGATTATTTTTTAAACAATAGAGTAAGAGTTTATATTAAGTTGAGAATTGTATTCTTACAAAATTGCTAGCAATATTAATACAGGTGTCCTATTGATACTTCAGTGATAAAAAGTCAGCAACAATGTCCTCAGGATGTTGGATTACAACTACTGCTTAAGCCACCACTTAGTATAGTGTTGTGTCTCGCACTAGATGGGGTGGCAACTTGAGATGCATGCTAAACAGAGAGGTTAGTTCCTGTTGAGCACAAAATGGTTTGTCAACAGGTCAGGCTTCTGGCATTTTCACCTGTTTATTTTCTGTCAATAAATAATATTTTGGATAGACAATATAAGTTTCTCAGCAAGCTAGCCTGGACCAGATTGTCAGTCCCCTCCAAGAACACACTGAAGATCTGGAACTGGTCTAGAATCCAGTATGCAATCTCATTGCTCAGTATGTTAGTCAAGAAAATATTCTGGTAGATCTCATCAGGATCATGGTACAATGCATGAGTTGTACTATTGTACTTCTAGGAAATTGATGACCACATTGTCTAGTGATTCGGATGGCCTGAAATAGACCAGTTTGTTGCAGATGACAAAGTTTCTATTTTTCATGTTCAAAATAGAGATCCATGGGTTCAGATTAATTGTCCATCTATTGGAGGAGCAATATATTACTTGTATATTTGTCACTTGTATGCAATCTTCTGAGCTTTCTTAAAAGCAAGGGAGCGAGCAGGACATAGCATCAACTGGTTTCAGGGAACTTGATTGTCAGACCTGGTTCTCTCTAAACTGCCCTCTTAGATTCACATAAGAGTATTACCACCCTGCTCCCTTCATCCCATATGTAAGGTGATTGCTCAGAGTATCAAAATTGTTGATTATACTATCCTGACATGTTCAAAAACTTGCCACTATGAGTTATCTAACATCGAGATGTTTAACAAGTATTTTACTTGGAGCCTGATATCACGTGTATGTTCAACAAGATGCATACCTGTACACTTGATATTTCATGTTACCATCATCATCATCATCATAGGCAGCCCCTCGAATCGAGGATGTCTTGCTTCCAAGTCAAAAAAGTTCACAGGTGTTTCAACGAAGAACCTAAAATTCCAGGTCTCGAACTAAATCTTGAGGGGTGGAAGATGCCTGCGCATGGATTTTTTTAACGTGTGGTGACCGTTGCACACCAGCCACCACATGGGCTTGACAGAGCTCGGTCTTGGTCCAGTGGCAAGGATTAATCCAGATGACTGGAGATCAGCTTTGCTGCATGGACCTAGTGTGCACACATATTGCAATGTGGGCTGGCCCCTGGGCCCTCGCCTCTTCTGGTCCCGAACTCTCGCCTCTCCCAGGCCCTGATCACATCCCTCTACAATCTCTTGCCGTTCATTCACCCCGACCTCACCACTCCTGCTGTAACTGCCCATGCTCCAATCACTGACCTGGATCTTGATGATGTCACTCTTCACTGCCATTGCTCTCCTGCTCCAGCACGTGCTGCTCCCCGGAGTGATACGCCTCCACGCTGCTCCTTCCATTCCCTGGCCTGAGGTATACGAGGGAATTAAATGAATATCTCTTTCACACCCCTCACCCCTCAAAATAAAAGTTCAACATTGCATCAGAATCAGACTTGGTCCTTCTTAAACTTGTACCCATCATTTCATGTTGTTATCTTTGGGCCTCAAACCCTCATCCTGAAAAACGGCTATGTGTACTTGGATGATGGGTGTACATAGAATAGTGAGTGCTATCTGAGGCTTTAACAAACATCCCATCTGTCAGGAAAAAGTAATTCCTTCAATCCAACTCCCCTCTTATTACCAGAAAAAGAAAAAAAGTTTGAAAACATGATCATATCATTATATGGACAGGGCAAAAGCTGTTTAAATCTAGCCTTTTCTTTGCCTTCTGCAACAAAGTGCTGGTCAGGCAGCATTTATCCAGAGATGCCATTAATTTATTAAGATTCTTCAAGAAGGCCAACCTATTGCATCAGATCAATAGTTAATAAGTGAGTTAACCTTTTGATGATACATGTAAAGTTGCAATGTAAATCAATCCACTTATATTTTGTCATGCTATTGTTTGCTTGGATTGGATTACAAATTTTGGTAAGATTGTATGAATTTTTGCATTTCTGAACAAGGACACAATCCCAAAAAATATCACGCCTATTCTAATGTGAAAATTTCACCAACTGGTGAGCAGAGCTCTCTGTGTTCTTTGTCCCTTGGAACAATGCAGTCCTATGCCAGCAGCTTAACTATGATTTCCAAGCTCCAGATCACACACTCTAGGTCTGAAAGATGTCTTAGAGTATTACTTTGTGAGGAAGAAGTATGGTATATGCAGCAAAAAACTATTATATGTTCATTATATATTTAGCCTCTACATGTCCTCTAGTTCTAGGAAAATTGGAGCACAAAAGCTGTTTTATTGGGCACAATTTTCGCCACCAGTGAATGCTGTTTTTTTGGCCTCCGTTGATTGATTTTTTTTTGAGCAATCTTGATTTTGCAATTTTCCTCAAAGTTTGTACACCAGCGGCAACTGTCAGCGGCAGATCTTTTGTACGCCAGATTTTTCGGCACAGGTCTGGGTGAAAACTGATTTCTGCGCCGTTTTTGGGCATTAAAGCGATTTTCCCCAACACCGATTTTTTTTTTTAAGGATGACTCAGGATGGCCTTCAGTATTGATCAGAAAAACCCTACATTAAGTTAAGGAAATCGGCGCTCAGGTCTGTATTGGAGCTGTTTCTTTGCAGTTTAGTCTTCATAAAAATAGTTTATAATCATGTTGAGTATGTTCCTTGCATCTCTTTACATAAAAAATTACTTGTTCTGGTGTTTGGCCCCCGCTGCAATCCCGGGCTGAAAGGACCCCGCTCCCAGTCCCGCTGCAATCCCGGGCCGAATGGTCCCCCCTCCCGGTCCCGCTTCAATCCCGGCCCTACTGCAACCCCCCGCCCCCCTGGTCCTGCTGCAACCCCACCCCACTCCCCTGCCACTGCAAACTCTGGCCATGGAACTTCAACTCGCAGGTAGATGGAGCTTCAGCCCTCGGTGTGTCTCTCGTTACCCTGGCAACCTCAGCTTTTGGCGCAGACTTGAAGTTCCACCCCCAGATTTAACTTCGGGTACTGCAGTGCCAAATTTTACTTTGGCGAAAGTTCCATCTTTTTTTTTCGCCGCAATCGGGCACAAAAAAATCGGCCGTTAATCCTCCTGGGCATCAAAAATCAGCAAAGAGGAAAATTGCACCCTAAGGCCTTATACGTACATTTGACAGATGATCTATTGAGGAAAAAACGTTTCGCCTTAATATTTAGCTGGTCTTTTGGACCCTTGCAGTACATGCCATGCTTCCCCGCATCAGTGGGTCAGCTTCCTTGACTTAAACAAAATAATCTGCATTTTCATCTGGGTGTGGCCAAAGCTTGTTTTCTGTTTTCAAAACCTGTCTCTGAACAGAGGGAGATTTTTTTTTTAAAGCCAGAAAGGAACAATGTTTCGTAACACACTTGATATGAAGTGTTTATTGATTGCTGTGATGTTGTTGAATGAATTGCTTACTTTCCTATAATCTGTAGGTAAACAACATCAAATGGCTTGGGCCATGAGCATTTTAACCACCTATCATCTCGGTGCTTATTTATCAACTTGATTTAAAATTTAAATATTTTAAAGTAGTTTCTTATTTCCAACTCATTTCTGTTGAAAAATCGTGAAAAAAAATCTCAAAAGTAACATCAAAATTCATAGGCTGCTCACTCAAGATGTGTTTTCTTTGAATACTGGATTGCAGAATCACCCTGTAGAGTAAAAATTATTTTGAGTTTATGCACAGTGAGACTCCATCTAAGGAATAATTCCAAGTAGTGTTCTGCATGGTGCTCATGCTTGTTATTGGGCCTCTACTGTTCACATTCTGCAAAGAATATAGAGAAAGATAATACCAACTATTAAATGTGCTGATCATGTCAAGATATGTGAGTATGTGAAACAGGTTATTTTGACCTTCAATAACAATTGAAAGACCACAATTGAATGCTGCATGAAAGTTTAGGTACCTTAACTTTAAAAAAATGGAGAGGGCTCTGACGAGAGCAGTAATTATGGTAAGAGCAGTAATTCCAGTACACAAAATAGAATTTGGGCTTCTCATTATATAAAATATGATTGCGGAGGGTGCGAGTTAGGTCATTCAAGTGATGAAATAATGATGGGTGTGGGCAGATTATGACATTAATCTGTGATTAAACAATGAGAGGACACGAATATAAAGTAGCAAAATACATGTAGGTCTAGAGAGTAGAAAAGATATTTTACCTGCATAGTAAATACAGCTGTCCCTCAATATAATACACTCCTTTACAAAACTATTTCAGATGCAAATTTTGCTTACCGTCTAAAACATGCTGGTTTTAAACTCGCTAATCTGGTTTTTGCTTTAAACTGCAAAAGTTTGCACTTCGTTATAGATGGAAAGGTCTACTATTCAATCCTATTGAGTCAATTCATGCCACAATTTGATTGCAAGATAAATTTGAAAGAAATCTCTTGTTCATTTGATCCGATCTTCCCAAAATGTCAACCTAACATACCTTCCCATTATATCATCCAGCTGCTTCTTAAATGAGTCCAGTATCCTAGCCCAACCATCCTTCTTGGCAACCTAATCAATTTGTTGATCACCTTTTGTGTAAAATACTTCCTGGCATCTGTCCTTTATTTACTCTCCACAGCCCTAAAGCTGTCATCTCTTTTGCTGCCTTGGATATTTGAAAGTACGATTTTATTTTATTTTACTTTCCCTCTATCTCTCGTTCTTGCTCGATTTCTTTCGCTCTCCGATTAAAGCTAATAGTCAAATGTATTTATAAATAACAATAACTTTAATTTTTATAACATTCATTATGCACCGAGAGATGTCTTAAGAATACTTTACAAGTCAGTGGATAGCGAGTGTAAAATAATGGAAGAGGATCAGGAGAGCAGGATCCTGAAGCAGAAGGGGGATTTTGAGGGAGACATTCCAAAGGATGGGGCAAGATGGTTGAAGGAGCAGCTTTCGACGATGAGGTGGAGAGAGTGGGGAAGAGGAAGTATGCCAGAAAAGCAGAATACTGCAGATACGGGAAATCTGAAACAAAAACAGAAAAAATTGGAGATGCTCAGCAGGGCAGGCAACGTCTGTCAGGTGTTGGAGGACTGGCGGGTAGGTGTCATGACAGGGCTAGCACAGATCATGGATGAAGGGCTGGGTGAGGCCAAGGGGTATTTGAAGGTGAGGATGAAAATCTTAAACACTGGGAGCTTGCTGAGTACACTGGATGCTATATTCTGGATGATTTGTAGTTCATGAATGGTGGCAATAGTGACTGGAAAGGAGCATTGCAGCAGTCTAGCCACGAGGTGGTAATAGTGTGGATTAGGTTTCATTGACTGAGGGGTAGAGGCAGGCGATGTTGCAGAGATGTATGAAAGCATTCTTGGTGACAACAACTTACATTTATATAGCACCTATAACACTAAAATGTCCCAAGGTGCTTCACAGGAGTGCTAAACACAAAATTTGACAACAAGCCACAGAGAGATTAGGGCAGTTGACCAAAAGCTTGTTCAAGGAGGTAGGTTTTAAGGAAATGTCTTAAAGGAGGAGAGAGATGTAGAGAGGCGGAGAGATTTCGGGAGGGAATGCCAGAGCTTGGGGTCTAGGCAGCTGAAAGCACAGTCATCAATGGTAAAGCGATAGAAATTGGAGGTGCGCAAGAGGCCAGAATTGGAGGAGTGCAGAGATACAAGAGGGTCGGAGGCAATGTTCCCTCTAAGCTGCGCAGCTCTCTGCCGGTCCTACACAGCCTGCGACCGGCTTTTACAATGTAGGTCATGCAGCCCCTTAAAGGGGTCGTGCACCCAAAAATAAATTACGGGTACATTGGTTGTAGGGCTGGAGGAGGTTATAGAGATGGGGAGGGATTTGAATTTGTGGAGTTATCAGACTGGGAGTCAATGTAGGTCAGCAAGTACAGGGGCGATGAGTGAATGGGACTTATTGCAAGTCAGGATATGGGCCGTGGAGTTTTGCATAAGTTGAAGTTTATGGAGGATCTGATGTTGGAGAGGAAACTGAGCTCAGGTGGAGCAGTACATCAATGGTTGGTGCCTCAGGATTGGAGTGAATGGAGTGGAAGGAACTGAAAATTGCTTCATTTTTGTCACAAAAGATCTTAATGTCGGTTAGAAATCATGGGGGTCAATGGAGGGTGCAACATTGCTGAGGGTTAGCATGCAAATGATGAAAAGGAAGAAGCCAACAATGAAATTCTGGAGATCACTGGGTGCAGAAGGAGCAGCAGCAGCAATTGGGAAGGTACTGTGCAGCTGCTCTCAAGCTCTTTCCTCTAAAATAATGCGCGGCATGCAACAAATTTAAAGGTATCGCGCATTGGACCAGAGAGATTGCTTGGCATTGCATTAACAATTATCACATCGTTAAAAGGGTACTTATGCTGTTAATTATGGGCCCTAGCTTTCTTTGGCATGTTTAATGGGGAATTAATGTGCAAATCCAGCAAGTTATTAAAATTAACGAGGAAGCTAAGGGCGAGCTACCGCTCGTGCAGGGCATATGGCGGAGCAGCGTAAATCAACCAGCAAGTTCTGGAGATTCGCAACTTACAGCGTATCTCTTCTTCCTTTGAACTTGCTGGTCGGTTTGCACATTAATAATGACGTATGTTTTAAACTCGCTGATATTTTTCCAGGAATATTTGGTACATTGTTTGCATATATACATATTGGAGTTGTATTTTTGCATTGTGGGCACATAAGCTTGAAAACTGATTTTTTTAAACTTATCAGAAATCCTGAATATGAATTGTATGTAAATAGTGTGGCTAATAGCTAGTTATTTCTTTTGCATTATTGCAGTTTGAAATTTAAGTAACGTCTTTTAATGTGATATGAGAGTTGTGAGGCATCAACAGTGTTGGAGGTTCTACCTATATCGTTACTGTTGAAGGTTATATAACAGTATTTTCTATAAATTTGTCCATGCTAAAATATTCTTTTTTCTGTTCTGTAACTAGACTGCTATGTTGCTGTATTCTTAATTACTTTGAAAATTGAGACAAAGTAATAACTGAAATTCTAATGTAAATGGAAATCTTAAAATGCATAACCTGATTAAAGATTTCTTTATTCAGAGAGATCAATTCATTCACTAGGAATCACTTACATTCACCACAATTTCCATTAAAAAAAATATTAAACAATCACCGACTGTTTTAAATATAGAGTTTGAAAGGTCTACTCATCAACCTATTTTAAAATAATAACCCTATTTTGGGCTCTAATTAATTAGGGCTCTTAACTTTTTTTTTGACCGCATGATGTACTCCTCAGTCTTGTGCTTTATGCATAAATATAAAAGCCACCAAGCATATGATTTGTTCTTGAAATTAATTACAGCAATAACTCCAAGAGAATATTTATCAAAATATATTTGAATATTAAAATGTTTGAATTTAAAATAATTATTTTTCTTTGTTATGCTGCTCACACTCCACTTTAACAATCATATTTATTGTAGAATGTTGTTTTTGCTACCTAACATCATTTTGGCACTTGTGTCAATTGGCATGTAATGTTTATATTTCATTTAATAAATTGGCAGAACGGACATATAATTGACAAAATGAATTTCAACACAGATAAATGTGAGGTATTACATTTTGGTAAGAAAAATAAGGAGGTCACATATTACTTGAGAGATAAGAATCTAAATGGGGTAGAAGATAAAGGGATCTCGGAATACAAATACACAAATCACAAAGTACGGAATAGAGGGTTATGTTGATAGATGAGGAAAGATCGGAGGAGGCTCGAACGTAGCATAAATGCCGACATGGACTGGTTGGGCCAAATGGCCTGTTTCTGTGCTGTATATCCTATGTAATTGCTCGTCAGTCAATTTGATTTAGAATTTCCATCAAGGTTACAGTGATATACCAATGGTTCTGAACTTGTGGGTTATAACCCCTGGGGTGGTCACATGCACTGTTAGAGGGAAGGGTAGGGTAACCACTGGAGTGCCAGTTTAAATTGATGCCCCATTATGTCAAAACAAAGATCCAGAACCTGTGTTTTTAAAAAAAAATAGTTGAAGTCAGTCAATAAACACTAGCATCACTAACATTAATCTGGTCAGGATATCATTAGAACTAAGTAAGATACAACATTTTATTCAGTGCATAGCACACAGCTACATTGATTGATGGGGCAGCATTGATACTGGAGCACAGGAAACTTGAACATTTTGAAAACTGCCTTATCGGTGAAGTAGGCAGAGGCAATGGAAATCATCTGAGCAGTCTGCAATGCCACATTCTTGATTTCATGCTCTCAATGCACAAGATGATGGTGAGTTGAGAAATCCATGTATGAGTAAGGCACCAGGCTGTACGAGACAGGCATGGAGCAGATATGATCCTCCTGACTAGAACATTTATCGGCCCCAGTGCTGTTGTCACATGGCAAACCGGGTGTTCTCCTGATACATCGCCGGGTAGAGACCCAGTTCCTCGGGTTACCCACTCTAGACTAACCATGTCTGGTCAATGGTTCCTGCTGTATGGGCTTGTTATGATTAGCTCATCCTTTTACCAACTTTTGAGAAATGTTGCTGGAGAAAGGCTAAAATTACTGAATCTGTTAAGAATTTGACTACTCTTGATGGTGGCAGGGAGAAACAGGATCTGCTCTCCCAGACACTGGTAATTTATAGATTTTTACACATGAATTATCGTGTTGTGAGTGA
This sequence comes from Pristiophorus japonicus, assembly GCF_044704955.1. NCBI lineage: Eukaryota > Metazoa > Chordata > Chondrichthyes > Pristiophoridae > Pristiophorus > Pristiophorus japonicus. The sequence goes on along the minus strand of NC_091986.1, from coordinate 137,832,732 downwards.
CGAGCATAAAAATCTACATTTTGTTTTGCCTTATTACAAACCTATATTCTGTACGTTCTCATTTGTCTTGTAAACTGCAAACAAATGGAAAATTCACCTGCTGACTGGGTCTCACACACTGGGAATCTGCAGCATTTATTCAAATTACAGATAATTTATGTTTAACAATTATTGAAGCTGCAGACCAGAATTTAATTTCACTCTTTAATCTCCAGTATCCTTCTGGTGAATCTGTACGGCACCCTCTCCAAGACCAACATCTCCGTCCTGAGGTGCAGTGCCCAAATTGAAAACAGTACTTCAGATGGGGTCTGAGCAAGGTTGTATACAACTGAAAACGCGGGCGGATTCAATCAGTGACGTGGATTTTAGTGACGTCCAATCCAGTCGCCCTCTTCACAGCCGTCGCACTCCTGCACCAGCACGTGCTGTACCTTGAAGTTGTGTGCTCCACGATGCTCCTCCTTTAAGGCCCCAACCTGCTGCTGATGGTCCTCGCAGGTCAGAGTTCAACAAGTAGTTCAGGACCTGGAATATTAGGTCCTTCATTGAAACACCTGTGAACTCATCCCTTTTTGGCATAGAAGCAAGTCATCCTCGATATGAGGGACCGCCTATGAAGATTATTATACAACTGAAGCATAACTGCCTCCCTTTTCTAACCCAGCCCTCTTGAGATGAAGGCCAACATTCTGTTAGCGTTTTTGGTTTCTTTTTGAATCACTCTGCTAGCTTTAAGTGATTTGTTTACTTGGACCCCACATCTCTCTGCATCTCTACAGCTCCTAGTTTCTCACCGTTTAGAAAATACTCCGATTTATCTTTCTTGGGTCCAAAGTGGATGACCTCACACTTGCCCACATTGAACTCCACCTGCCATAGTTTTGCCCACTCACTTGATCAGTCTATGTCCCCTTGCAACTTATTCCTTCCATCTATACTACTTACTGTTCCTTCTAATTTAGTGCCATCAGCAAACTTGGATATAGAACTGTATTCCGTCATCCAAATCATTAATAAATATGGTGAATAGTTGAGGCTCCAGAACAGATCCCTGATAGCACCACTTGTCATATCCTGCCAATCTGAGTACATACCCTTTATCCCCACTCCTATCTTCCAATCAATTTCCAACCCAAGTCATTCCATACACTCATCAGAAATAAGAGATTATTATGAAAAGCTCATAATTTTTTTGCTGCTTTGGAATATAGAATATTAAGAAAGGAACTAAGATTTTCAAAATTCTGAGCTTTTGAAAGAAATAATAAAAGATCAGGACTGGGAATTAAACATTGCAGGGTACAACATATTTAGGAAAGACAGAGGGGGGGAAATGGGAGGCGGCATAGCTGTACATAACATAATGGCAGTAGAATAAAGTGAAGCAGCTATCAGCAAGACAAAAATAGAATTCATATGGATTGAGCTAAAAGATAATAAAAGATAAATCATACTAATAGGCATTAATATAAAAGCAAGATACTGGAATCTGGAATAAAAACAGAAAATGCTGGAAATCTCAGCGGGCCAGGCAGCAACTGTGGAGAGAAAGCAGAGTTGTCTCCTGCAACAAATTACAGGAGGACATTAATAAACTTGAAGAATGTGCATGTAATTGGCAAATGAAGATCAACACAGATAAATGTGAGCTATTACATTTTGGTAGGAAGAATAGGGAGGTCACTTATTACTTGGCGAGTGCGAGTCTAGGTGGGGTAGAGGAACAAAGGGATCTCGGAGTACAAATGCATAAATCACAAAGTTGTGACATAGGTTGGACAAGGCCATTAAAAAAGCAAACCAAGCACCAGGGTTTATTTCTAGATGTATAGAATTGAAAAGTAGGGGAGTTATGCTAAACCTGTATCGAACCTTGGTTAGACCACACTTAGAGTACTGTGTACAGTTCTGGTCACCATATTATAAAAAGGATATAGAGGCACTGGAGATGGTGCAGAGAAGATTTACAAGGATGATACCAGAAATGCAAGGGTATACAGGTTGGGTCTCTTGAAGAATGTAGGCTGAGGGGTGACCTAATAGAGATCTTTAAAATTATGAAAGTTTTGTTAAGAGTGGATAGAGAGAGAACATTTCCACTTATGAGGATGAGCATAACTAGAAACCATCAATATAAGATAGTCACCAAGAAATTCAATAGGGAATCAGCAGAAACTTCTTTACCCAAAAGGTGATAAGAATGTGGAACTCGCTACCACAAGGAGTGGTTGAAGTGAATAGTATAGATGCATTCAAGGGGAAAGTAGACAACATATGAGGGAGATGGGAATGGGGGATTATGCTGATAGATTTAGATGAGGAGTGTAGCATAAACGCCGGCATGGACTAGTTGGGCTGAATGGCCTGTTTCAGTGATGTATATCCTATGTAATCCTATATAGATTGTTTACATTGGTTGACTTATTGGGAACTAAAGGGAATAAACTCAGGATTGTTGGAATATGTTTTTTTTTAAGATAGTACTGAAAGAACAAAATAGATCTGAAAAAAGTTAGAGGCTGTAAAGGAATGCATATCCATGAATCATCATCAGAAACAAGGGTATCTGTTTCTTCAACCGTAGAAATCTCAGGCAAAGATGCAACATTTTCACAACCTACACATGAGCAGATGTCGGTGCAAGGTAGTTTGTTGAGAAGACAAGAGCACCTTCCTTGTTGCATGAACAATGTTCAAGCTCCATTATACTTGCTGGTGCTGGAGGAAGTGTCATCCAGTCTGTGACAAGTACATCATCTTCAAGTTTCCACCCATGGTCCTTTGGAGATAGGATTTCTGGCATGTTCTCAAGACATGCTTGTGAATTACAGACTGGTAATTGGCACGCTGTATATGCTTGTACAGTGAATCTTTAGTTGGTGCCAAGCACTTCTCTGTATAACTTCCGGTCTTGAACATTTGACATCTGCCCAGGTTCACATCCCTGCATCCATTCTGCCTGTAGAGTTCACAAGTGTATAGCTCTAGTTCTTCACGAAGGGATTGTGAAACAGCAAACAAGGTTCCTAACTTCTCAAATGTCAAACAGTGCTCTTTGCCGGCAATCAGAAATTTCGCTGATTTCACCTTCCCCATTCCATACAGAGCACTCACTGAATCACAACCTGAAAAATAATGAAACCCTGAGAGCAGCACATACATCTTTCCCAAAGTGATCAAAGATACGACGAACATCTATCGTACGCATGTTGTTTCCTCTTCCTGTGCGAAAGTAGAGCTCGGCATCCATGTCCTTGCAGAACACCAAACACAGTACTGTTTATGATGACATGCTCCCTGGAACTGGCAACAAATGCGCTGTGAAGCAGTAGTTGTGTGTCGGCTTCTTCCTGGTTGGAGAACAGTACTGGGATTGGTACCATCTTCAGATCTGTTTTGCTGTCATTCTGACGTATAGCTTAACACTCACTTCCATGTCCAATAAAGAGTGTTATATCATCAATAATCTCCTTTGCAGACAACTACTGCTTCACAGCGCATTTGCTGCCAGTTCCAGTGAGCATGTCATCATAAACAGTACTGTGCTTGGTGTTCTGCAAGGACATGGATGCCGAGCTCTACTTTCGCACAGGAAGAGGAAACAACATGCGTACAATAGATGTTCATCTTTCATAGAGGAATTGTAGAAGATTTTCCTTGTCACGCAAGACAGAAATTTTGTACACTGCTTTGGAATTTTCTAGTTATGAGAGAAGATTTTGGTAATTTGCATTTCTCCAACTGACTTACATAAGAAATAGGAGCAGGAGCAGGCCATTTGGCCCCTCAATCATGCTCCGCTATTCAATAAGATCATGGCTGATCTGATCTTGGCTTCACCTCCACTTCCCTGTCCGCTCCCCATAACCTTTGACTCCCTTATTCAAAAAGCTGTCTATCTCCACCTTAAAATATATTCAATGACCCAGCCTCCACAGCTCTCTGGGGAAAAGAATTTCAAAGATTCACGACCCTCTGAGAGAAGAAATTCCTCCTCATTTCTGCTTTAAATGGGCGACCCTTTATTCTGAAATTATGCCCCCTAATTCTAGATTCCCCCACGAGGAAAACATCCTCGCTGCGTCTATTCTGTCAAGCCCTTCAGGTTCTATATGTTTCAATAAGCTCCTCTCTCATTCTTCTAAACTCCAATGAGTATAGGCCCAACCTGCTCAACCTTTCTTCGTAAGACAACCCCTTCATCTCAGGAATCAACCTCGTGAACCTTCTCCCCAACTGCCTCCAATGCAAGTATATCCCTTCTTAAATAAGGAGACTAAAACTGTATGCAGTATTCCAGGTGTAGTCTCACCAACGCCCTGTACAGTTGTAGTAGGATTTCCCTAGTTTTATACTCCAACCCCCTTGCAATAAAGGCTAACATTCTATTTGCCTTTTAAATTACTTGCTTCACCTGCATACTAACTTTTTGTCCCCTTTCACCACTTTAGATGCTGTTGGTCTTGTATCTGTCTGGAACAAAGTGGATCACTCTGGACTTATCCATCTTTGCTTGTCTCAAGAACTTTCAGTATTTGGTCAGCAAACTGTCCAAATGTTGATTGTGGTTTTATGACTTGAATCAGTGCCATAGTATCCCACACCCATGTTGAACCACTTGGGATCCCATCAATGGTTGGGGGTAGGTTGATTGACCCCTCGAGAAAGTGTAAGAGCCTGGCTTTATTTGTCTTGATGAGGGATCCATCATGATTGGCTAGAGGCAAGGGCAATGGCTTTAATGTATGAACCAGCATCTCGTCTATGTCCACTTTTCTCACTGTTCCAACAACTGTTAGTCTGGCAAATAAGTTCTGATCTGCTTTCAGGGCAACCTCTCTACCCTTTACTTTTGTTATGGTAGATTTTCCTGAGTCCTTGAAAATCTTCTATTTCATCTTCTTGACAGGATCATGAAAACTGACATCTTGATTTTATCGTCACATTCGGACAAAAGTCATGAATGCTTGCTCTCCCTTTTCCTTTGCCTCTAAGATCTTTGACTACAGATGCTGATGTAACTTGGCCTGCTGTAATGTGATACAACTGACCTATCTCCAAGGAAGGGTCAAAAGGATTAACCATATTCTGAATGGTCTCCATGACATTCCTCACATCCTTTTCATCACGCTCCCTTTTTGTCTTGTCCAAGTCAACGTGAAATCTTGTTGACGTTCTATGACAAGCCATCTCTTGACATTCTCTGCTTATAGCAGCCCTCTCATGCTGTGACAAGGTCCATCTTTACACAACTCCCTTGTTGAGAGTAAATCCTGTCAAACCTCCCTTTGTCTTGGAGTCGCGGTTTGCCGTCTGTTCTATAACTTAATCACATGCAGTCTGAGAGAAGCCATATTCCTGCTGTCTCTGAGCAACAAGCTCTCCTGCTTGTAGCTCTGCATTGATATCGGGATGACTTTCTTTCAAGCTGCACATCTCGAGCCAATAAGCTGAAAGATACCTGGAATAGTTGACCCAGTCATACGAGACGAACCATGGCATCATGAAATGAACACTTGACGGATGAAGATCCCAGCTGGTTGCTCTGATAAATAGCAGCAATTTTTCAACCATACTGATGAAACTGCTCCAGAACTGAAATGTTAGATTGTTTTTGTTGTTACTAACAAAGTTCCTGTAGCTGCTGATGAGTGTCTGCAATCTCTGAGTTGAGTATGTCCTTGAAATCATCATTGGGGAAGGCAGTCTGAAGATCAACTGCAAGATTGTAAGCAAGGTCTTGTTCCTCGTCTGGTAGAGTGTCTGTGTAAGCCTGCCATCTCAATCTCTGCAGAGCTTCACACACTATCTTGTGAGTTCTCACACTCCTCTGCAATTTTAGCTTCTCTAATTCCAGTAAGTTTCCACTGATGAACATTCGTGAAAAATGTTATTCAGCTAGAATCCGAAAAATAAATTATGTTGCCTTTGGCTTCCGCAACTGACTCTAATTGGTCTAGTACAGAGATCGTGATTGGCTGATTTCGCGGTACGGACAAATACAGCAGTTATGATTGGTCATTTAAGTAACTCGCAATGACGTCATCACTCTGGGTTTTAACATGATTTCCTAATGAAAATATCTGCAAAATGTTCACTTTTTGAAGATGGAACATTGATTTTTGTGATAAGTGGTCCCTAAACTAATATTGGTGTGAATATGAAGTACTTCCACAGAGGGGACTACGGAAAAGCAGTCTTTTGAGACTCTGCCCACGGTCTAAAAAATATTGAAATCTGTTCATTCCCATTTCTCTGCCACTCAGCCAACCATGTTGGCAATTTTTGGTCCCAATTGTATAAATTCAAATGTTTATTGAAAGTAACATTTTGTGCAGGAAAAGATCTTTGATCCATCTAGCTTGTCCTTCCAAATCAATCATCAGTTTCCTTGCTTGATTCTGGAACTAATGGCCATGAAACTCTTTACTAATAGAAATTCATCTAGTCCTTTTTTTAAACCCTTTCATTTTTTTTGTTCTTTCTTTCTACAATTCCGTTGCCCTTTAAATAAGAATTTGTCTAAACTTCTTATTTTCTGTCGACACTTTAAACTGTGTCCCCTAGTCCTCAATTCCTGCACCAGGCACAAACTTTCCTGGATCTAATTTCTCTAATCTTTAAAAATCTTAAAGATCACTTATCAAGTCTCCCTCATCTTCCTCCACTCCAGAGAGTAAAGTGGGCAATCTTTCCTCAAAACTCAGCTGTAATATATAAAGTACTCGGATAATATTGTTCCAAGGCTGGTATTGTATGGCAGTGCAGTAACATTTTTTCTGAATTCTTATTGGCTGGTAAAATATCTTCAGGTTACTGTATTCACAATTTCTGGATGTGCTGTTATATTTTTTTTAAATGGTTGGTATACAAATATACTTCATTTTTTTCCCTCTGTCTTCACAGGTTTATGGTTCAGGGTCTCAGACTAGATCTTTCCAATATGTAAGGTAAGATATGTGTGACTCCGAGGATATAATCTATACGCACACACACACCTATCTCTTTTTTGTTTTCAGAAACAGATTATTTTGTCATGCTCTATATCAGCTGAGTTAATATATGAAACCTATTTTACCATGGAGGTTAAATTTGGATCCAGGTGGGGAAAGGAAGAGGAGGAAGAGATGTAGAGAAGAGAGAGAAGGAAAGACTGAATACAGGAATGGCTGGAAAACTTTTAGCAGGCTTGGAATCCAAATTATTATCACAGCGGGTGGGTAGTGGCTGAAGAATGGTCCTCCAAGTGGACAGATTTGGGGAAGCATCCCATCCATATTATTGGACACTCATTTGTTCTCAATGAAAGGAGGGGAAGTGAGAACAAATCAAATGCCTCCCAGGCCTCAATTTTGCTCTAAAGGAAGTTTCAGTAAGTCCCAATAAAGTTAGCTGAAGGAAGGGGTGCTCATTCTGCAAGAGCATTAGTAATGTCCAATTCAGTGCAGAGAAATAATCCTCCTGCGATCACAGGCTTTCAGTTGAAGCGATGGGGGAGCAAGTGACATTAGCAATATGGCACAATACAGGTTGCCAAACATCTGTTGTCAGCAGCAGTAAGGAAGTGTTGATGGCTGGATACTTTTTCCTTAGTGGATAGGGAGATTGTGGGCTCGGTT